>NC_090913.1:10867405-11119905 GCF_040956055.1 Brachionichthys hirsutus
AGAATTAGCTTTTCGTTTTTTGTGTGCCTACTTTGTGGTAAGTGTGAGCAAAGAAAATACGTGAAAATGGTGTTTTATGCTTTAAGAAAGCGAAATCGAGGATCGGACTGACAGCCTGCAGTGATGTGATCGGCTGGAGGACAATAGGTGCACCTGCCAAGAAAACAGACGACGACCGTCTGGAGGATTTATAAACCACGAATTTCTAATATGAACTATAAGGGGAGGGAAAAAATGCACACATTTTATGACGGCAGCATTTATTTAGAGGTGAAGAAAGATAAAGGGACAAAAGATAAGACGCACTCCTGCATGACCCTGTGCCTGCATCATGCAGCAGCGTCCACCCGTGGAGACTGCAGACATTTCTCAAAGCATAACAGTCACCTGAACATGTAGAATATTTGCCGATGACCTTTTTCACTGGAGAGATGGCCTCAGTATTTCTAAAATAATGACTTCTACAAACTAGTAATGGCTTCTTTCAGAGATGTTTGGCTGCCACCTTTATCCGACCTTCATCTTGCAGAGTTTTCCCCCAAAGCCTTGAAAGCACGCCTGCGTTTCCGTCTGACCTTGCCAGACGACCTTTCATTCCAGCCTCACTAAGTGGTGCTCGCTGCAGACCTAAGATGGACGGCTGAGCTCCATCTCTCAGGAACGAACCGTTAGGGGATCGTTGTAGCGAGGATGTGGGCTCGGACCCGGAAGGGAAGCTGGACCGGGTCATCAGCAGACATCTCAAAATGTCAAAAGCTTAGAAAAGAAACTCCAAAATGTATAATAATGAGAGGGCGAGTTCATTCCTGCAAACGATTCGTCATGCCAAGTGCTATAAGGAGCTTCTGGTGAAAGGCCGGCACCCTCTCCTTGTGGACGGGCCAGTCCAGGACGCAGCATGGACGCAGCATGCCCCTCCGAAGGAAGAGCGAGCGGGACAGCCTGTAGTCGTGGACATCCTGCAGGAAGACCAGCACCACGGAGTCCCTGCTGGCCTCGATGACCTGGTGAAGTGCCTGATGGGCCGTGAACCTGGATTGGAGGAAGGGCAGAGCGGCTTTAACCTGGCAGAATAAATCACGATGCATTCATTGAATGAATCTTTATTTACCGTCGGCACCAGGGATCCCTGAGCAGCACCTCGGTGACCACGAACAAGATCTTTCGAGAATTCCGAATATTCTCCACGATGGATTGAAGCTGCGACATGCCGGGGATCGCGTCTCGATCCTCCAAACAAAAGCGGCAATTGTTGTTCTCCAGGGGGGTCAGCCGTCTCTCGACCCAGCCCCCGTCCTCCTCGGCATGTATGACGTACGCATCGTACTCAAACGCCCTGCCCTCTTCGCAGTTGGCGTCGCTGAATCCCAACGTTCGATTGATCAGTACGTTCCAATAAAACTGGATCCTCCACCCGTGGAACCGGAGCAGGAGTGCAACTACGCTCAACATGATGACGGCTGTGCTGCTGGTGATATAAAGAGCCTGGAACGGGGTCATGTCTTTGCATGAGAGGGGGTCGAACCGCGTGATGGAGTGGTTAAAATACGCCAGCGGGGTGTTGCACACGTATTGCTCACTGAGACCTGGCACGGTGGTCACACTTGTGTCATTCAACCAAGTTAAAAACCACAGGATGCTCTCGCACGTGCAGTCAAATGGGTTTTTGCCCATGACGAGCAGGCTGAGGTTGGCCATGGGGGTCTTGAACACGCCGGGGCGCACCGTTGTGATCAGATTCTTCTGCAAATAAAAACTTTGCAGCGAGTTGAGATCTTCAAAAACGGAGTCCTTCAGACTATTGAGGAGGTTGTTGGACAGCCACAGCTCGCGGAGCTTCCCCAGGCCGCTCAGAGCCTTGGCAGGGATCTCATCCAGTCCGTTGTAATCCAGCAGTAAGGTCGTCAGGTTGGGGGCCCCTTTGAGAAACAACACCGGCCCCCCTTGGGAGGCGCTCTTCCACAAACGGGCTAAGTTGTTGTGCTGGAGATTCAGCACCTTCAGGTTCCCGAGCCCCTCCAACATATTCTGTCGAATGTTGGCGATGTTGTTGTTGCTGAGATCCAGGATGGAGAGGTTGGACAAAGGCCTGAACGGGGAGGGGTCCAAGTTCAAAGCCATGGGCGTGAGACTTTTCCCCAAAGTTAGGATGCTCAGATTGGGGACGTTGCGGAATGCGGCGGAGCTGAGATTGATTTTCTGCGAGTTAAAAGACAAGCGGATCTCTTGGACTCGGCTCAAACCCTCAAACTCTCTCCCGGTCAGAGTTTGGGCGATGAAGTTGGAATTTAGAATGAGCGTGGTGAGGTTTCTGAAAATCGAAAAGCATCCCGGGTTAATCCGCTTTACAGCTGTTCCCGTCAGGTCCAGCTTGCGGAGCGGCGAGCCGGCGAGCGAGACGAAGGTCTTGTTGGTGATGTTTCGCAGCGAAGCGTAGCTACTCCAGCTCATGTCCAGTTCCTTCAGGCTCGTCAAGCCTGTGAATGTGTCCCCTGTGATTTCCCGCACTGCAGTCCTCTGTAATGTCAAATATTCCAAGTTGCTCAACGACTGGAAGGAGAAATCGTCAATAATGGGGGTGGAGGACGTGTGACTTTTCACCAGAGCCCTCGTCAGCTGGAGTTGCTTCAAACCATTCAACCCCTGAAATGTGTCCTTTGTGAGATGCTTGATGTTGTTGTCAGCTAAGACCAATGTCTCCAGTTTGGACATCCACTGGAACGAGCCTTTCTCAATCTTGCCCATGCCGTTGTGCGAAAGGTCCAGCGTGGCGAGCGCCGTTTGCTGCAGCCCCGCAAATGTCGTGTTGGTGAGTGTCACCAGCTTCACGTTCCGAAGAGACAGGGCGCCGATCCCGGTCCCCGACAGCTCGGAGCAGAGTTTAGCAGTACCCAGACTGCCCATATTGCTCCCATCCATGATCAACGTGTGAAGGCCTGCAATCGGCGCAAAGCAGGCCGGCTCCAGCTGCAACGCAACACAAGGAGACAAGAACCGAAAACAGGCAAACAAAGCAGACAACTGAAATCAAAGCGCAGACAACTACTTCATTTCCGCGTTTCCAGATGGCTTCCTTACTGTTTTTAGAGACACGGATGACAGGTTCAGGACTCGCAGGGAAGACGATCGATTAAGGAACGCGAAGTCGTCTCTCCTCAAAGCGGCGAAGGTGTTGAACGCCAGGTTGAGTTCCACCAGGCTGGGCAGCTGTGGCCGAGAGCCGAGCCTGGCCGACTGCAGGCTGTTCATGGAAACGTCCAGCAGCTTCAGGCTCTGAGGATTGTGGGAAGAGAATGTCACGTCTGCACGCTGACGTCATGCTCTCATTGCCGTCTGAATTCATCACCTGTAGCGCAGCGAAGGGATCCTTTTGCAGCCTCAACCTGTTACTAGCTAAGATCAGCGCGGTGAGCTTGGTGCAGCGGCTCAGATCCGTCGCCTTCACGAGAAGCACCTCATTGTGTTCCACGTTGAGCGTCTGCAACAGAGGCAGCGTTTGGCACAGCCCCGCCTCCAGCTTGGCGATGGTGTTGTAACCGACGTTAAGGTGGCGGAGGCCCGGGTAGGAGGCGAGCGACTCGGGGGGGATCCCGTTGAGTCTGTTGTGAGACGCGTCCAGGCTGGTGAGGTTGCGAGGAAGGTCGGGGGGCACCGCTCTGAGGCTGAGGTGGCTGCAGTCGGCGCTGCCATCTTGCACATGGCAGGAAGTCTTCTTCTGGCAGGTCACATGATGGTTTGGTCCCGTCATGAGGTAACACACGACGATCGGGACAAGGAAGGACCGGGGGCCGCCCATGGTTTCAATAACTTTAAAAGAGATACGTTTATTTAGACATGCAAGATGAATGATCAACTACTAAATGGTGAGATCAGTTATTTTATCAGAGTGGCTTCCTTTTTTCTGCTAAATAAATAACTGCTGGGCTGGTCGATGAAAGGAGGGAAGAAGAACAATGAATAATTCAAACACCCTTTACGATTCTTAAGCCAGAAAAAGTGTTTGCTTGTTTTTACCCAACAGTTTCTTTGCACGTTTTGCTGCCACAGATTGTCCGTTGCATCTGAAACTCGTAGACGACAAATAGGAAACTGACTTTCAGCACAAATCTCAGTAGGGACTTCTGAAACTAGCGCAGCAGAAACAGGGAAATGAGAGACCTGCCGCTCTGGTTTCATTTCCCAGTGAATACATCAGGTTTTCCTGCAGACGGATAAGCAGACACGCGGCTCTCTGAAGCTCGGAAGTCATGCTTAGAGTCTCCAGACTGATGCCGGCGTGTTTGCAGGCTACTCAACATGCACCATTCCTTTTGAGCATAATTAAGACTACAAACAAACAAAAGATCGAGGGCCAGGAATGAAAGCCGCAAAATGATTATGAATTCATTCTCTGTGCTGCCAGAAATTCTATATATATATATATATATTATTATTTTTTACATTCCTCCACACACATGTATTCTCGGGAAACAGATCATGACTCATGACCTCTTTGTTGACTAGAAAGAACTTGCCTTTCTGTCATGACTCACCACACCTTGTAGGACCATTGTACACAATACTACAATACTGGATACGCACTTCCACCACATACATGTACCGGTACGCGTGTACTGTACATGATTAAGTTGTGTTGGTGTATTACATTTATAGGACTAGAATACAACACTCATAAAGTTAAAATGAGATAAGATAAAGGCTAAATGAGATGCAGTCTGAAGTTCAGCTATTTGGCAGCAGTGACTCTTGAAGCATTTAATGCGCACCACCCAAGGAACACGTCACGTTTCCATTCAAAGAGAAGCTGCTTCTTTTCCCACCTGCATTATAGTTTAAAAATATGACTCTACCTGTTAGAGATTCACTCACCTGTGATCCCTCCAATGGAAGATGCAGCAGTAGGACACAAGAGAAGAAGCTCATCCACAGGATCAATAATAGTCTCCTGTTCCTGCAGTCAAAGACAAATACAAAGTTCTAAATCATGCAGGGTCGGGTGTCTAACCTGAGGCAGAAAACGGTTTTCTAGTCGGATGTGAATAGTCCATGACTCTGAGCACTTCTCTGTTTTCGAGTCGTGCAGAGCAACTAGGAAGAAGCAATAAAAGAAACTGAAAGTGGCCACTGCATTACCCACAGATGACCAGTAGATGGAGGTAGAGTACCGTCATCCATTTATTGTCACTATCCTACAGTCTTAGTGTAGTGTGTTTTATTATGTCATAATTTTATTCTCTAAAGAAGCATTTTGTAGATTTCCAATTTTAAAAATAAATTTGGCATGACACGTTAACCTTTCACAAAACAAATCTGCATTTAACTCCCCCCCTCGCCCTCCATCCATACTCCCACAGACACACCTCTCTCTCTCTTTTCTCCTCCCACAGATTAATGGAGCTCTTCTTTCTCAGGGATAGACCTCAACACACCTGATTGGTTTATCTCAACTGAGGCGGATTACATGGCTTCCTGCCAGCGGCTGGATTGGACCCCCGGGGGGGGGAGCAGAAGATAAAGAGATAAACTTCAGACGTTTCCCGTGCAGAATTCATTACTGAAATGAAAGATTCAAATAACGGCACTGTGATTGAGTGACAGTGTTGTTAATAGGCTATCTCACTAGTGCGTGTGTGCGTGCGTGCCCGTGCCGTGCGTGTGTGTGACTAAATTCACTCATGCAAATAGGATAATTGTAGGAGGCCGCGGCTCCATCAATGGGAGTTTGTGTGCCACATTCCTCATGTTACTGACTCAGGCAAATCTCCTCGCCCTCATTTGGAGATTAAATCTCCACAGTGTTGGAATGCCTGCAGGACAGAAGGTGAGTGCGCCCTCTTGACTCTCCGCTGCACCACATGCTGGATGGCCTACCTTAAGTCATCCTGCGTGTCAGCGCTAACAGTAAACCCTAAACGCCACACAGAAACCACAACGCTCTACTTAAACATGATGTCATTACGCATCGTCGTATTTGAAGGATTTGAATCTCTTGGAGTGAAGCTTTTTTTTTTCCCCACTTCATTTTCCACAGAGAGTTCAAAATCACATGGAAAGCAGAGAGGAAAAGATTGATGGCGAGAAAAAGAGCGATGTAGCGCGTTTCCTCTGTTCTCTGCAGAAAGGAAAGACACTGCAGCACCGCATGCCCCCCCCCCCCCCCCCCCCCCCCAGTTTACTGAGCAGAGATGCTTAAAGGTCAGACCACCAGCTTTTCCAATGGCATTTATCCCCCCGTGTGTTATTGATGCTTTTCACACCTTTAGGTGAGGGAATGTGTGCATCTTTATTATCACCTTGTGGAGAGAGAGCACAGCAGAGGGATGTGGGTGTGTTCTCACATTCTGCCCTTTATGTTTGCCCTCGATGGAGGACACAAACGTACACATTTCACGGATGACTCCCCGCTGCACAGAGGACGATGGCTGCGTGAGATGCGAGTGAGTCTTTGCCATTAACTGTGGAAGCATCCTGAGGAAGACGGGCCGCTCTTACTCCCGATTGAGTTTGGGAAAAGGTTCATATCAGACAAAAAAAAAACAGGCGTGTTACGCTGCTGTAAAGAAATGTCTTTGTGCATGGTGAGAATCACGCAGTCAGCTGTTGGTAGGTGCTCCTCATCGCCGGCTCCTGCTCACCAGATGCTGATGAAGACCATTCACTAAGCAGAGTCCCCCCCCCGGGGGTGACAGGACGTCGATGCTGAGCTGGAATCTGCAGCGTGGATCTGCTGCTCAGTAACATGCAGGAGGAGAAATGTGATTGTGTTGGGTCCGAGGAGCAACTTAGCTGCTACGTGCTAGTGAGGCTATTAACTCTAATCATTAACATTCCCTTTAAAGGTTATCTAGTGATCAAACACACATGACATTTTCCTTTTCATTTCATCCTCGAAAAGCGCAACCCCTCCCACGCAAATACTTCCCTGGGTCATGTGGTCCACACTGATTTAGCGATGTAGGACTCTTTTGATGTAGTGGGAGCAGCGGCGTTACCAAAGAAGGAAGAGGAAGACCCAGGAGTCGCATTCCTCTCATCCTACGTTCTCCTCCCGGACAGACTGTTCTGCCTCAGATGAAGGCGGAACCTATTCCCATTGATGATGGGGAAAAGGAACGCGGGACATGTTGAACTTGAAAGAAATACCTTAACTGTTCAGGAGCCCACAGGCCGATGCGCTCGGGTTATTGATTAACTGAGCTGGAAGCTGCACCATCATGTGTCCTGCCTTCAGGCCACGCGGGACCGATCGGATTTATCAAACCATTACTTAATTGCAGGCCTGAGAAGAAGCTAAAAATCAATGAGGATTTTACAGCTTGGCCATTAAATCAGGAGTGGAATTCTGAAGCGGATCTTTTTCTTATGAATTCTTTAGAGGTACCGGCTCATTAGTGAGCTGATGACGGGAAGGCTTGATGTGGTCGATTCCACCGAGCAGCCTCAGCTGGTTTCTGCACTGCCCACATGAAATATTAAAATGCCATCAGTCCTGAGTTTATATTTCTGCGTATCCACACAAAAAGTACAACTATGAGGTATTTATTTCCAACAAATGTTTCACTTTGATGTTTAAATTTGATCTTGGGGTTGAATGAAGTGTACTTTGTATTTTGGTAATTTAAACCGTATAGTTTTGAAGAAGGACAATGGGAGTGGAGCAATCATTTTAACCTGAAAGCAAATGCCCTTAGCCATGAGCAGAAGGTCAAGGATTGGCTCGCAGTCCGTGACGCTGCTGGACGGAGACATCATGCAGGCCTCTGCATCAGCAGGCTTCTCCACTCCATCAGGCATTTCACCTGGTCACCTCTTAGACATTAAAGCAAGCCTGGAATATCACTGGAAGTGCCATGATGTCATTGTGAGGCAACGTCCCCCCCCACGCACGCACTCACAAGCCAGCCACTCATTCAGCAGCACTTTGCTGCTCTAACATTGACCAGACAGGTCAACCTCTTTTTATATATTCACGTGCCAGACTGTGAAAGGTCATGAGGGCGACGTCGCCGGCTTGGACGTTTAATAATTGCAGGCAAAGATGGGGACAAAGATAATTGTGTGCAACCGTAAAAGCATGAGACATAGCGATGATGTCATAGCCTCTGAGATGAGGCTTGTAACCGCCATCTTTAAACGCTGTCGTGTGAAGAAGAATTAACCATTTGCATTTGTATGAAGGACTGGCATTGATCCAGATGTATTTTTTATTTTTTTTGTAGCATATTTTCTATCCAATGACAGCTTTTCAATTGAACCCTCATCAACACTTGGCTATGTTGCGCCACGGCAGCAGCGGTGGCAGCGGCGGCAACTATGCTACTGCTACTGCTACTCAAAGCCCATGTTTGGCTCTCAGCGGAGGTGGGAGAGGATTCCTGTGAATAAATAGACTCAGAGCAGAAGACCTAAGCTGTCCCGGTTGTTCGCTCGCGTTACGGCTCCTGTGCATGTCGGTGGCGTTCTGCGCTTTGGTACATGCCTGACTTTTTGGATGCATTTTGTAAACATATGTAAATGTACACATGTAAATCTATTTTCTCTTGTGTAGAAATGTACCGTAATTAGTCTTGTATGATAATGGGCTGCCAGTATGTCTGCACCTATAGCACCAGTGGGCCACTGCATACCAGACATAATGCATCATCATCATCATCATCATCATCATCCTCCCTGGTCCCGTCAGAGAGGATTGCTACGGTATCTCTCTGGATAACATATCTTCTATAAAAAGGCCCCTACTTGACAACAATAAGATCCAGCGAGGGCTGTTCATACTGCACATAAGTGCTGGTGATAAAAGAGCGAGCACACACACACGTGCGTGCGCACACACACTCACAGATGTGGTCAGGGTGGCCCTTCAGAAAGGTCAGCTATCAATAACGCTCTATATTTGTGCGCCTTTCATGTTGACAGAAGGAGAGGTCTCTTTGCGTATGTGTTAACATCGCAGCTTTAAACGTGTTCATTACGTGTTCGTCGCTGCTGTAACTAAAAGCGTTATTTATGCCGAAGGTGACATCTTGACTCATCTCTTTAAATCATTCCCTCATCGCGCAGCTTTTTAAACCGTAAAATGCGGTCAGTAAAATTCAATATACTAAATGAACTGACGGGAAAATCAGTCTTTAAATGTAATTGAAGTGATAAATGTTATAAAATACAGAACCAGGTAATCTACAGATTTTGTATCCTTTGTTTAATGTAGTTTAGACTTTTATTTAAATTCCATATCAACTAAATAACAGACAAACATCCTTCAAGTGCATCAGAAAGGACAGCGAACCGGCTGCTCTTGCTTTAGCCGTCAAATTGAAAGCAACAAATGTGATAAATCTTTAAAGGTTGTGTTTCCTGCCCCAGTCGAAACAAACGCAGCATTATCTATATAAAACAATATAACTCAGTCTGACAGCTATTTAGCAGCTGTGTTTGAGTGTGCATCAAGGCAACAAACAGATGCAAAGAGGCAGAATTAAAACACATTTTTATTGCTTTTACATATTTAAACTCAGGCCAAGACTCATTGCCATTTACCAAGAAGGGGCAGAAGACCATCAGTTCCACTTTAAAAAAAGAAATTGTGTTGAACACAACATGTCAGAGCTGATATAAATCCGCACCTACCAGAGTTTCGCAGTGTCAGATTAGATTTTGCTCATCTGCTGTCAACAACTGAAGAATCAACACTTGTGGTGAGAAATTTGCGGCATTGAAAACCGCTGTGAGAAAAACTCATATGTCTAAAACACCTCACGACTCGTGCTTAAATAAATGTCTCTTGTGTTTTTGTAGTCAAGTATCTCCATCTAAAAAAGGAAATGTTTGCACCTGACAATGACTTTAAAATCCGAGTAGTATAAATAACCTTGTTTAACCTACATCCTGCGGCGCTCCAGATAATCTCCATTTACTAACAGCCTGCACATCCACTGCGTAGGGTTAAATATAACATATAGGCCTTATTTATTTCTTTACTAAAATATGTGTCCCTATCCTTCATATACTACCTATAGGCCTCCCCCATCCAATAAGATAATTCTGCAAAGACATCAATTTAAAACGTTATTTATATACAGCTCAGCATTTCTATTCAAACAAGATTAACGTCAAGGTGATTCGCTGCCAGGGACACGCACAGATGCAAATGTTGGCACAGTCCCATCCTATCCTAGTGCGGGTCGGTGGATCACCGACTAAGCCGTAATGTATTATTATCATGTTCTGACCATTAACACTCTGCAGGGGCAAGAGAAAAGACTTAAAGGGGTTTAGCTTTCCTCTATTGTGATTTGAAGATTTATGGATGCTATATTTGTTCTTTTGCCACTATACTGTTGATTTTTTTCTGTTCATGTCATGCAGCCAGCCAGTCTTGACAATAATGAAAAATGCAACAGGCATGAAAATGCATGCATACCGGTACTTGCTAAATCTTTCTCCTATACAGGAAAAACAACAACAACGACAAAGCAGCAGAACCCTAACCCTCCTCCAGCTCTCGGTGGAGGTAATAATTAATTAACTCGTGCAATATGTATAAACTCTATATATAATCTTCATCTCTGCTCTGCCCCCCACCTGCGTGGAGGATTGACCCGAACGCTCGCCCACATCAGGGATGAGGGAGAAATCACCACCATTGTGCTGCATGTGACTGCGTGCAGGACATACGTTGTAAAATGACAAATAAATGGTTTGCTTGTTCCTGTTTTGTAAAGAAAGGATAGCCAACATTATTTATTTATTACATTATTATTACTATTATATTCAGGCGTGCTGAAATTAAATTTGGGAATGTTTAAATAAGAGGAAAATCAGTCAAAGCCCTTCACTGTCATCCATGGACGCTCGGGCTTCTGCGCGTTTCTCCAGCCGAAAGGAAACACACGCACGCGCGCACACACACACACACACGCACAGACAGGCCCGCGCGCGTGTCCTCTGCAAGCCCTGATTGATCCGCGGGCGTTGCCATGGCGACCCACGGACCCAATGAGAAGCGGCTCGCGGCAGGCTTCAGCTAAATGAAAATAACAGAGGCCATTTTGCGCACGAGGCCACGGCATCATTCACAAAAAACAAACAGAAAACGGAGCCGCTGAGGCCGACGCAGTCCATTTCTGGACGGATGGAAGTTCTCCAGAGCCGGTAGAGTTCTGTGGGGCCAAGAACCGACCGGCGCTTGAAGTATAAAAAAAAAATACATGAAAAAAAAAAACCCCACGGAGGGCATGCGGTAACTAATTACACCGTCCGTGGAAGGGGATAGGACGGCTCGAGCTTCTCCGCAGCGCCCCCCCGCCAGAGCCCCGGTGACACCGGTGCGAGGAGGAGCCGTCTCCGGTTAGCCGAGCGACATCCACGCGCGTCGAAAAACAGGTGCACGGTTTCATCACACGGGACTCCGCGCTAGCTTCCTCGCCGGTAAGCGCTCCGTGTTCGTGTTCCTAATTCTCTCCGTGGAAGAGACGTTCCTTGACGGCGTTAAGGTAACACACGCACACCGTGTCAGCCACGACGCGGCTCGCAGAGATTTTAGTGGAAGTAGCGGATCTGATTTGGACTTAATTCCGCGCTATTTGCGAGCTACAATGACCCCCGTAGTTGAAAGCATCGCGACCGGCTCCGGGATGCGGCAGGTGCATTCCAATGGATCGCTGGTTCCAGGTCTGAAAAGGAAGAGGCAAGATTGCAAGCTTTTAAATTCATTCCTGAGATCCAGTGGCATTAAATCCCTCCGGGATGAGAGACAAGAAGGGGAGTTATTGCTATAGAAATGACAATTAATTTAGATTTCTAAGGATTATTTGGTCCCAAGGGATTAGGATGATGTCTGTTGTGCAGTGCAGGATTATATGTGCAATAAAAAAAAAAGTAGGTTTAATTTGCTTAATGCACATGCTTTACAATATTGCAGTGGACGTTTCCATCAATATTTCAGTCAATGTTTTGTTTTTTTATGCTGTTTATGAGTAAAGAAGCTTTGCATAAATAGAGAGTGGCCCTTGTTGCATTTACTGTGTCTGATCTGTTGTTGCCTCGCCGCTGTCTTATCCTACATCAGACAGAACGTAATAAGGAACAGTCTACATTCCTTTGTAAGGAACCGGTACAAAAGGAATGAGATGATGAGATAAAGCAAATAAAAAAAAAAGGCAAGCGGGAATGGATAGTATCTGCAAGATCAGCGTTTAATGCTTGATGAACAGGTAGAGGGGGAGGCGTCCAGGATGAACAGCGTGTAATGTTATCACTCTGGGAACCTCGTACTGCTCCCAGTGTGGGTGGACTGGCTTGTGTGCATGGAGGCTTTAAGTGCACTCTATATGATGTCGTATTTAATGTGTCTTTAATCGTGTTTAAGTGCAGCGAGGAGGATGTTTGCAGTGTGACATATAAACAGGTTTCTGTGTGAAGCCTCTCGTAGATGCTTGAATGTGGGAATTCAAAGGTATACGGGGGGGGGGCGTTTTGACTTGACTGATGAGCCAGAAAGAATGTCTCTGTTGATGTTTGGCTCAGTCACACCTGCTGCTTTGGAGTTGCCCAGAGAGACTGGGTGTTCGTCTACCAGGAAGCAGAAGCGAGGAGGAAAAGGGGATCGACAGACACTTAGGGAATAAGAATGTAATGCGTTTTCTCCTCACAGCCATTTCTATTGCATGCTGGTGATCACTCCATCTCACACACACACACACACACACACACTGCTCTTATTTCTTGTCGGGCCTCTATATGATCAATGAACCCCCCCCTCCGTGTTTTTTCTTCCTCTTTAATCTTCCCCTATCGCTCTGCCCTCCTTCAAAGGCTGATGTCACGGCTCAAGTTATGTGCGACACGCCTGCTTAAGTCTGGGCCTCGTTGATAATGGGGGTTACCTGCAGGCCATACTTGCCCCCTGTGCTTTCTCCACGACTCTGTGGAACAAGATATCTGCAACTGTGTGTTTCTGTTTGTGATCCGTTCCCAGATTTAAGTGTTTCCCAGTACGTGACAGCTCTTCGGCTTTTTATAACCAGTCACTTACTTGACTGTGAATGACGGGGACCTTGCAGAAGCTGATAATGAATTGGGTGTTGAAACTAGGGGTGAGACCGTGTCGGCTCAGCCAGTGTTTTCCAGAGTGCCTCATGGGTCAAAGGGTCTCTGTGCGTCTATAAAAATAGTTTGCTCTTTAATGAGCTGCTACTCTTTCATGTTGATTTTAATTATTTTATCAGCCATTCCGATAAATGTCTCTGATCGGTGCGGCTGAGCGGCGCCAACATTCAGTTGAGGAAACCCTAGCGTTTGATGTCCATGTGTTTCAAGAGGCGCCGCCACATCTGTACCCGTCAAGACGTGAATGAGAGGGTGCAGATCGGTCCAGTCGTGAGTTAAAGTTTGATCATGCTTACTTGTGAGTTTCATGCTAAGCACTTGTCATTGGCTTCTTTAAACTATTTCAGCCATCTTAGAAAGTGATGGTTTGATCCCTATGGTATGGAACCTTACGTGTTTAATTTAGACTCACATTATTAGTTTGATAAATATTCCAGGAGAACATTATTTCACTGATCAGGATCTAGCTCCGGCCTGTCGAAAGACATCTTTACTTCATCTTTAACACTCCGGATCCAGATCATGCTCTAATGTGTGGTTTGTCTTATTGTGCGAGCCTCACAGGCATTATCCTGGAAATTAGAAGCACAAATCTAGTAATTCTGTATCCTTGCAATGATGTATGTTTTAGACTGGCCACTAATGCAGCATAATTCATTGTCTAAAGAACAAATGGGAAGCAAAATAATGTTTTTGTGTTCCAGAAGAACCTTTGACTCTAACCTTCTTCGATCCATCATACCTTTATCACGTTAACTTTCCACTGTCAGATCTGCACTACTCTCGGATGCCCCCCACCCATCCTATTTTTCTACCTGTTTTGTTTGTTGTCAACTCTGTGACCAAAAAAAGTGGAATTGGTCTAAAAGAAATAATTTTGCGCAGTAGCTGCCTGGTTGGTTTTAGGTATCTGAGCTCTAAAAATGAGATGCTAATAGCGGTGGTTGCGTCATCATTCTGGGAATAGCGGGGAGTCTGGGGTCTAGAGGTGCTCCTGGCTGACCCCTCTGCTGTGTATATTCAGCCCGTGTGTGTATGTGTGTGGTCATTTCCAAAAATACACATTCCCATATGGATTGCACCGCAGTTAAGATTATTGACCGAGATGATTGGACACATATTTTTACACCGCGATACGACACTGACCGCTCCGGGTTTATTTGTGAGGAAACATTTCGAGTCGGTCCGTCTGCTCGTACATTCGCTCGTCCCTGTGAGACTTTTCTTCTCGGGCAATAAAAGTGTCAACAGAGAGTCAAAGGAAATATCATGTGAGAACAATTTGACACTTGTCAGGTTCTGTGTGGACAACTCCACTTTACATACCCCCGCGCTGACGGCATGGGCTACCGTGTGACATTATAAGCAGGGAGGAGGCTCGTTCCAACGGCCCGTTCTGCTCCCAGACGTTGGTATTCTAACCATCCGTAACTAGCCAGAAGTGTGCCAACCGTTGGTTCTGGATTTTCTAGATTTACAGTTTGTTTTACGGCCGGATCGACGTTGCACAGGATGTGCAGGGATGTAGTTTGTTTTTACTTCCATATGTGTACATGCTGTGTGGTATGCATACAAACATGTGTCCATGTAGTAAAAAAGAGATAGTCAACCCTGTCACTTAGCCCCCACCCGTATACTCTGTGGGGGGGGGTAACTTTCCAGTCTCATAAACGAGCATGCCTGATCCGAAAATAGCCGTATCTGATCACTGCTTCATCCAAACAGGGAACTCTTTCTCTGTCACTCCCACTCTTTGGCTAACTTTCTCCTCGTTCTGTTGTCCGTGTGTGTCCCAGGCATTAAACGGGGTGACATCTGGGAATAAAGCCTGACTGGAGGAGAAGATAATCCCGAACGAAGGGAAAAGGAAAGAAACCAGAAGGTGTAGGCTCGCCTACACCTGACCCTTTCGGCCCGGCCTCCGGTCCTTTGGTTTTATGAAGGTAAGAGGTGCATTCCTCTGCTTGATGCTCTGTTCATTTGCTTCCTCTCTAACCAAATATCAGGAGAACGTTGTTATTCCATCGGTAGAATGGATCAATAAGTAATTTATGTTCATCATTCAATGTTCTATTTAAAGTAGAATTGATGTTGCATTTACATTTTTAATTCTAGTATAATTTACTGCATATTTGTTTTTTAAATTTTGTTGCACACTTACAAATAACAGGAAGCTGGTTTGCTCAGTGTTTGGTCTGAGCGCGCTGATGCTTTAAATGTCATGCAAACGAAAAGAGATGTAAATAGAATTTACAGCCCAAAACACCAAAAAAGGGAATTGTCCTGCCAAAACCCACAATTATAGCCTGATAGTAGAATTTTAGTTTTTGTGTGACCGTGGAAATTATGCCAAACCGTTGGCTGCTACCACGGACGCCAATAAATAATTTCGTTTATAGTTTTGAACTTCTAAATTTCAGCCTTGGAGAAAGGTTTGTGTATTTTTATAGAAAAGGGGTTGATATTAATACACAATCTGTCAAAAAAAAAAGATTGATTCAGTCCCTAAAACCTTTCCCTTTCCCTCCATTCATATAATTTTGCCCCAGAATCTGTTTTTCCTCTCTGGTGTCCCTTTTGCGTACTTCCATCTCTTGTTGCACACTTTTCATGCTCTCCTGTTTCCCACTAGACAAAAGCCAGCAGCGATCGCTCCATTAGGCCGGTCTCGGAGGTGTTGTGGAATGTCACCTTGACCCCTTGGGTACACAGTAAGGGGTGGTTCCCAGCCTCGGATTGTAGCGTGGCTTTGCTTGGTTCCCCTGCTGACATGTGGGTCAGCACTTTATTCCCCGGAAATGTCCCTGGAAAACTTGGCAAATGTGATGTTGTTGAAATTGAAAAAGGATTTATTCCAGGATGGATTCGTATGACCTGTTGAGACCAAAATAATTTAGAGGTTAGATAACTATATTTTGATGTTTAAATGCAGATTTACCTGAGGTATAGGAGTTCAGCCAATCAGAGAGCTTGTCAGCGATCTTCTGTTTTACCTGGTCCTCTTCCTTGTTCCTTTCCTTTTGGAGGTTTTGGTGGCTGAATTCAGTGCTTTTCTGTGTCCATCATGGAAAATAGAAGCATGACAGACAAAGTCAGTGGTTTGAGTCTGTCCGGAGTGTTGGTGGTCGACGTTAATAAAAGTACAGTAAATATAAAATCCTCAACCTTAGAGTGCAAAGGGTCCCATCTAATGGCAGTAAATCTAGCACCCCAGCAAATCAAGAGCCTCTTATCTTCATGCTCAACGCTTAACGCCGGTACCTGAGGAATCCAGGCTATGCATGGAGAATGTAATCTTAGCCCCAGCTGATAGCTGTTCTGTTTTAGTCTTCCCCTTACGTCAACCAGAGACTATTTTCAAGATGGTGTGTTTGTTTTCATCATTAGATATTGAGAATTTTAGAAAAGAATGATGCAAATATATATATATATATTTTTGTGATTTTTTTTTTTACACATTTTATAATGTAATTTGCATTTTTTTTTTTTCTCAAGTATAAAATCTTTCTAAGAGACAACTAAATTGTTCTTCGGACATTAATTTGTCACCAGTTCAGGCACAGTTATGCTCTCTCTCTCTCTCTCTCTCTCTCTCTCGCTCTCTCTCTCTTAACAAAATGAGCGCAAATAAGTGCCGACTACAAAGAATTGAGATGGAAATGCGGAGGCAGGAATGAATCCTTTTAAGGATTAATTTCACCACTGCTTCTCATCCCTCATTTTCCAAATCTATACTACCGTAGTTATCTTTAATTCCTGCTTTCAGCTCTTCTCCATCGACCGTGTTGAAACCTGTTCTTATTGATCAAATAGTCTTTAATTAGTTCATTCCACATTTTCAATTAAGAATATTCCTTCCTGTTCAGAAGCAGATGGCTGTTCATTAGTGACGTGCATGTTTAGTGCACAACCGCTAGCCTTTCTCATTAAAGTCCACATTATTACAAATGCCCTTTTTCTATTCAGTTCAGTGTCCATTTAAGGAATTGCTTCATTTGTTGCTTTTCTGGAGCCTCATTTGGGAGCCTGTTGTTTTATAGTCTAATCTTTAGCGTCCAGTGCAGGGCTTTGAACGTTATAGGAGGGGTAGAGGGGTTGTTAAATCATAGCGCTGCCTCCCCAGACAACATGATATCATTTCTCTGCATCTTTGAACTCATTTATGTCACCGCTCGCTCGTCTTCTCTGGGAGCTATATCTTTCCCGTCAGCGCTCGTCCACAGACTTGTATTTAATTTTATCTTTCCCTCTTCATCTTCTCGTTGTGGTTCACACAGCGATGCGTCAAGATTCTTGCAAAGTACTGGTAAGATAACAAACCCACAAACTGCCGCATCCAATTCATTGTCCTTCACTAATAGCCCTGGCTCACAGCGCTGGGGCTTGTGTTGCATAATTGCATTAGTGCTCTGAGGCCAGTCATGCTCATTAGCAGGGTTGTGACGCAATCTGCAGAGCACATGGGCTTCTGTTGTTTGCAGTCTGGGCAGTGAGTGGGCATGCAGGGCCGGCATATTGGCCTTTCCTCTCCATTCATGCAGCCAGAGGGGGGGTCTGCTAATGAGTGGCAAGGTTGGACAAACAGTCGATAACGGAGACTCTGTAGGAAGTGTTTTTGTTCAGCCAGTAGCAATGTGCTGGTAGAACGTGGTGATTCTAAAAAAAGGAAGCAGCTTCGTATTGGTGTGAATCAGACTTTTGAAACGGCGCTCTCCCTGAAGACTCGTTGTCAGTCGTGCGCTCGGCTTCATTAAAGACCTGCTACTGTATATTTCATATTTACAACTTTTGCCATTTGTTTCACATTAATATAATATTTCCTGTTCAGAGCTGACATCCAGCTCATTGTCATTTTGACCTGTGTGAACTTACATATGAGGATACAACTTTTTTTTTTGTCCCTAACCACAACCCTGGGCTTCCCACAGTTTTACCACAAAAATGCAACACTCAAATAACTCTGGAAAAGTCTTGGCTGGGATTGATCTCTCGGGAAAATCCGTGTGCCTTGTTTAAAAGTCAGTTGTTGTTGTTTTTTATTCCGATGCTAAGTTTAGCGCTTTGGATATTATCAAAGACAAACCTAATTAGTAATGTTCATTGCATCGCTGCAGGTAATAGATAGATATAGACTTATTTTCTTATTGTGTTATATACCTTTTTTTTCAAATCTTAATGAATTTTGGGCCGCTGAAGGGCTGTTGTGCAAAAATGATACATAAACATTAGCATTGATTTGCAGTCCTTGCTGCTGTCCTCTGTGCGTACCGCTGATATTCTGCTGATCGTTTGATTAGCTTGAAAACAACTCGTAACACCAGCTGGAAAAAAAAAACGGCTGTAGTATTTGAGCCCATTCCACACAACATTAATTAGAATAAACACTTGCAGTGATTGGCTGCAGAACACAGTACAGTCAGGACGCAAGAAATCATTTTAATAGCGTCCGTCTTGGAGATGGACATGTGCTCGGTCTGTAAAGAGCTGGAGTTTCATCTCTCTTTGAGAGGTTTGCAGGTTGTCAGGAGAGAAAAATGGACACAACATCATGGAAACGGTGTGAGTGATGAGTTTAAATCATCAATAATGTTCTAATAAAGAAACCGAAGGGGATTATCCACCTACTATAGTTACCACGGTGCCCTGGGTTCAACGCTCAAACCCTATTAGTCCTCTGATATGAACGGAATGGTCCCAGTGGATCACTAAACAGCTTAATGAGACTTGATGGGCTTGTGCTGGTGGGCATCATGGCTTTCTTTGGCTTATAGCTCTGATTTGGTATTTGTAGTCCCACAGCTATTACACTCAGTAATTATATACTCACCAGAATCCAGAGCGGCCCACCAAGCTCTAAATTACAGTCACTAAATAAACCACGGCAGAATGAGAACGTAAAATGACACGAGACAAACTTAAGTTACCAAATGTTCTGCTGAACAAATCTAGGGCACGGATTGGAAAATAACTCTTTGGAAACGGTCTTTGTTGTTCATCCAGTCCCAGAAAATAGTCCCCCCCCCCCCCCCCCCCAATAACAGTCAGTCAATCAATGACGTGATTTTGGTGCTTCAAAAGCTTTAAGAAGTCTCTCTGGATGGATCCTCGGGGTCGTTTGGAGGTGTGGAGCCGGACGGGTGTCCTTGTGTCCAGCCATAACATTACACCACGGCCACAGCTGCTGTGTCGCCGCTGATCTGTCCCCAAGAAACATGATCTTGTTTATAATCTGACCATCATTTGGATGTCGACTGCCTGCGACGCCAGGCCCATGATTTACTCCTGTGTGTGTGTGTGTGTGTGTGTGTGTGTGTGTTTCCCAGAGATAGATTTACAAGGGTATACTGTATGAGGGTGAGGATTAGGTCTTGAGGGGCTGACGCATTGCTTGATGCCGTGCCATAAGTCATGGCACTTCCTTTCCCCCAGCAATAAAGCAGATGTGTAGGCTACTTGGAATATGTTGATTATTATTGATAGTGATTTAAGGTGCCGGTACTTGCATGCTAAACTACAGCTACTTGAACATCACAGCAATATCTACTGTTGTAAGGGAGGGTTAGCTCTGTGTGTGTGTGTGTTGTATGATCCCTGTCGTCACGGTGTAGTTGTCGTCATGCACACCACGGTCTGCATTGTGTTCATGTGTGCACCACTCGTATCAATCACGCAGCCTGCCGCCACCGTTCCAGGAAGAGCTCTCTATATAGCAGGAGACGGGTATCGCGTCGGGGTGCAGCTAGCCAAAGCTGCCATTCTGGCATTTGTCAGCGTCATTTCAGTTTTTCAAGTGTCATCTACGGTCACCAGTCTGTCAGAGGAAGGAGTTGTCTTCGCTGGTTTAAAGCATCAGTTTGACTGGAAGAAGGTGTCAAATGAACGTCAGCTTACATTTTACACTTTCACGACCTTTAATTGAAGAGTTTAGAAACTGTTTTTGCAGCTCTGACTGATTAGATCAAAATCGTTACTTAATGTTAAAGCAGCCAATCAGAAATAGAGACTTAATAGTCGTGGTGGTTTCATAATAATCTTTTATCAGGATCTGTTAGTCATTCATGTTCATGCATATAGTCCATTACTACGAATAACCATTTAAGTTATTCGTAGTAATGGGGTCCTATCCAGATACAGTTAAAGCAAAAGGATGGGCATCTCTGACTTTGCTACTTTAAAATTTATTTTCATGCATCACTAGCCAGCTAATTAGCCTGAACTGCTATTGCGTTTGGGAATTTGGGAACGCTTTAGAGATTTCACACTCCCGGAACCGTATTTTGTCAGGAAATTAAAAAGTGCAGTCTTCCGTTCCGTTTGTCCCTCGGTTTCTCACATTTCACGTCCAGGAGATCTGTGCTTCAGCCCACGGGATTCCTCAACACTGGGAAAAATGAAATGTGTGAAAGGAGTTTGACTTTAGCTGACTTGCAGTCTGCTGCAGAATGGCAGCACTCTGCATTTCTGCTGCTCCTCCTCATCAATCACTGCAGAATTCCTGCACCAAGAAATTTGCTCCTTAAATAGTGTGAATTAAAGTACACCGAATGGCTTGTCAGGAAGCAAGATGTAATATACAAGAATGTACACAACATAACATTTTAGAATATTTCTTTGAACCAGATGCATAATAATTTTCTAAATTTAAATCACTATAAAAAAAACTTCCTACTACCGGTACTTCCTGTGCTTTTACAGGCCCAATCAGCTGCTCAACATGACAGTGCTGAAAAACGTTACTTACTTTGCTTTGGCTTCCAGGAAAGCGTGTTCCTTTGCAGTGGATCAGTAAGAAGTGCTCTTCAACATGAATACAGGTACGCATACGCCCACCACATACACAAAACATGTACTGGATGAGGACCTCGGAGGAACGCTGCCCCCCCCCCCCCCCCCCCCGGGGGGGGGGGGGGGGATACTGACACATTTGTGCTGAATTATCATATAATTTTACTACAATCAAGTTAAATTCTGTATTTTAAATGTGTGGCCAGGGAAAGAGATTTTATGATTTAAACATAAGCATTTACTTACTGCACGGTGGCCCAGTGGTTAGCGCTGTTGCTTCACAGTAAGGACGCCGCAGGTTCGATTCCGACTTGCGGACCTTTCTGTCAGGAAGATGAATGAAAGGATGAGCTCGAAACCTTTGCTATATACTGAAATCTAGTGACTCACCACGTATAGCTTGTGCAGTAATAATCAGACGGTTGAAATGCATGTGCTTTGCATCCACGTCTTTGCATTATGTGTCCGTGGTGGTATGGTTTCTTTATTTGCATGTGCATGCTGCTTCTGCCTCTGTAAAATCATGCTTGGCTGTGATTTCTCAGAAAGCGGCGGATTAATTCGCAAAAGCGTCGCCTTGTCACTCGTGCTCTCTCCTGTGAAGAGGGTCCAGAGTTCACCAAATCTAAACACAGGTACTAACACACACAACGACACAGTTAACTCGTCTGGGATCCTGTGTGGGCCTCATCAACCTGCTGTGGCTTTAGCACGTACCCGACACTGTTAGCGAGGCTGCGGCTGTCTGTGTGCTTCAGCAGTGTTCAGACTGGAGGGTGCTCTTGTGTTTCTCCATCGCTCTTTACTTCCTCTCATGTCGGCATGGATTGATGCATGCCTACCATCAATGATGGAGCTGCTTTATTCTGATAATTACGCCTTGCTGTTTTAAATTAGTGCTCATTTTCACCTTTCCTTCCTCAAATGTTCTCACAACTCTTTCTTCTCCTCTTCCTCCCCAGAGAGTGACTCTTACTCACCAGATCTGGGTAAGTCTCTGTTCAGGTTGGAGAACCTACGGGTTGATGCGTGCGACCCGTAGGGCCGGACCTAATCGAGTTAAGGCTGCGTTGTGTGATGTTAGTATGGCGACCTTTATCTTTTAGATTCTTGGCGGTCTCACAGTGTAACAGATGTCCTTAAGAACGGAGACACCAGCAGCTCATCTCTCGCTGCCAAAGGATTCCGCAGCGTCAGGCCCAACCTGCAGGACAAAAAGTCACCGACGCAGGTAAATGTCGGGCATCCCACGCCGACAGATTCACGTTCACTTTCTGTTACTGGCAATTATAGAAGGAAAGAACATAACATATATTTATAATAAAATATATAACTAAGCTCTCTGGAAAATGTTCTAAATGACTGATTAGTTACTTGATATTTATGTGTTTGAACAACTTGTTGATATCTATGTCTGTTCTGATGATGTGCTGTCGTTGCTTGAACTCCTCTCGGCTTTTGCATTCTAACCGGTCAATAAGGACATGAGTGATGTGCCGCTGCCACCCCCCAGGAGAGAGAGTTTCCTCCTCTCGCCCACTGGCACTAATCCTCCAGGCTACAGCCCCCTCATCGCCCTGGCTAACGAGTTCAGCCAAGGATTATTGACATTCACTCAGAATGAGAAAGCAGTTTTGAAAGATTCCTGCATGTCGTCTTGTTCCGACTCCAAGACCGATGCAAAGTGGGTCCAGCAGGGACACCAGTCCACTGTCCCAAGTTATCACTGTAGTGCATCTGCCACCACCGCTGCTACACAGCCGCAGGAGCGCAAGGTGTCTTCACTCAAACTAACCCCGGTCACCATCCCTGACCCTCCAGATCACTGCAACTCTTACCTTAACCCCCAAACTAAGACCACAGGTTCCAGACTACCCAACTCCCCTTCTCCACAAAGGGGCCCCACCCTCTCTCCGCCCGGGACCAAGACAGCCTCCCTTTCTGTCCACTTGGGCCACGGGAATCGAAAAGCAGAGCCTGTAAATGACACGGGGAAAGCCAAGGTCCCGGATCGAGCCCCAGCTCCATCCAAGCCGGAAATGACGGAGAATCGTCCCGCACTTCCACCAAGACCATCGGCTGCAGGATTGTTGGTACATAAGTGGCTCCGTATAGTGTGGTATTCAAAAAATGAAAAATGAAGCCCTTTTGGTTTGGTTTGTTGACACACAAACGGGGACTTTACTTCATTCCTCTGGTATCTGCCTTTCTGTAGGAATCAAGATGCGCACGTTTTTACACGCACGCTTGTACGTGTGGCCTTTTACACTGTTGGTGTCGGTGCTGCAGTTCAACCAGCCAACCGAACTCATTTGGTTTTCAGTTTGTACACGCGAGTGAACTCGTGCCGTATGTCTTACAAGCAACTGTTATTTCATGCCGCCGTTTCTGTCTCTGTATTTGCTGCCTTCCACAGAGTGTGAACTAACAGAGCCTCTTCGGTTCGCAGCATCAGTCACGTTTTTGGAGGATGATGCTGCAGCACCGCGACACCTCAGTGTGGTTTCACAGCAACGTTTTACCTTCTGTTAGCTTCATGTGTTACTTCCGCACATCCTTTGTGACAGTATGACTAATGAGTGAATCACTAAGCGCTCTCCTCCTCTCCTTTTCCAATCAACTCCCTCTCCCTCCAACACCAGGAGCCTCCCTCCCCTGACCCCGCAGCACGGCACTCCCCCTATCGCTGCCACAGCTCAGAGTCACTCGACTCCCTGTCAGGCCTAATGCCCAAGACTCTGTCGCCCGCCCCGTATGTTCCTAGCGGCGCAGCCTGCGGGCCGATCCTTACCACGGTCGGCTGCGTGTCGCCCTCAGCTTCCCCGGTGACGATATCAGCCCTCAGCCAATACTCGTCGTCCACGGCGGGTCTGCTGGACGAGCTGCAGATCTGTAGCCTGGACTCGCCCGGGGGCTCGCCCACGCCGTCGCCCACCCTCAGCCACGTCTCTACGTACACACCCGCTGCTGGCGTTGATGATGCGCTAACAACCGCTGCGGCTTCCACTGCTGCAGCCGGCACTTTCACTAACGTAATTATCCCAACAAGTCAATGCTGCAACACGTATCATTCCCAAATAACCCCCGCCCCCCCCCCACCCTCGCCACACACACTCATTTGGACGGCTGAAGCAACCATCACACAACTCTACAAATCTTTTTCCCTTTCACTAATCACCAACTGACTCTGATACTAAAATTGAAATCAGCCCACTATGTTCCCTCATGATGTTAGTCTATTAATC
The DNA here is from genome assembly GCF_040956055.1 of Brachionichthys hirsutus. Taxonomy (NCBI): domain Eukaryota; kingdom Metazoa; phylum Chordata; class Actinopteri; order Lophiiformes; family Brachionichthyidae; genus Brachionichthys; species Brachionichthys hirsutus. Next base: position 10,891,543 of record NC_090913.1, read on the forward strand.
AAAGCTGTGTGTGTGTGTGTGTGTGTGTGTGTGTGTGTGTGGTTCTCTTTGTTATGCCTCTTTTTCACTCTCTTAAAGGCCACGTTAAAAAAAATAATTGTGACAAATCAGGGAGAAATGGAGGCTTTTATAATCTCGAGATTATGATGTGTGATGTCGTTAGGAATAGAGTTGAAGAACAACAATGCCCTTGTTCTTGCAGCATGTGAACGAGTCTGGATCACAGAAATAAAAGTACAGATAGAAAATGTCATCATTGGGTACAGTCCAAGTGTTTTCAACAGGGTGTTGGTGTGCTGGTTGGCAATAAATCCACGTTGAACTTGCCGCTTTGGCGTCCTGCTAGGGCCTGCAGTTACTGGTTGTCATGCTGCCCCGAGTCTCTAATCTGAACGCAGGCCTTTAAATTAGAATATTTCTATTGCATGTCACACGAAATCACATCTGTTGAATGGGAGGGCCTCCCAATGTCAAAGGATCACTTCCGTTGTCTTGTTGGTGTTGTCTTATTTATGGTGAATGAAATCTGTCTGTGTTAATTCACATCTCTGTTGTAATCTCTTCTGTCTGTTTTGAAGTGAAGCGATTCAATCGGTGTCCCTTTCCCTCACTAACCTTTCTTCTAATGAGCAATCACTTCAGATTCAGTGAAGCCGCGTTCTGTCTCACGTCGTATATGAGGTTTCTCTCCCTTGTCAGTATGGTATGTTTTTATCACAATACAATGACTAAGAGTGGAGTTTTAAAACTAATTAATCTGGTTTCATTCATTTGGATTTGTACACTCCTTATCTCATATTTGACGGGTAGCGCACAGACATTCTCCACTATTCAGTAGTAACTTTAGTGATTAGCAGTGAGTGATTATCTCTCTTTATGGCTTTCGGGCCACTTGTAGGGCCAGGTCCTCGGTCACGCTATGAACGGAGGTAGTAGCCATCCTCAGAGGCCCCCCTCCCCTCCGTCCTACTCGCCTCCCTCTTCCTCCTCGCTCCGCACCGGCTTCCAGAGACAGAGCAGGAGTTCAGGTGAGTGAGCTGAGGAAGCTGAGGAAGCCACTGAAAGTATCAGTGCTGCGGAAATGATCCGCATGCAGGAGTGTGATTAAGAACAAGCATTTGCAATTTGGGGTTTTCACAGAACCTCCTGGACGGCTCGAGAATAACTGTACGCTCGGAAACATTCAAATGTAGAAGATACTACTTGAACCCTGAAGCTCTTCTGTCATTATCTCCTCTTCCTCGTAGAGGGCAGCGAGTCGGTGGTGTCGGGCTACTCCACCATTAGCAGCACTGTGCCTATCGCCCGCTTCTCAGAGGAAGAAAAGAGGGTGTCCGTCATTAAAGCCCCGCATTACGAAGGCATCGGCCCCGTGGACAACTCTGGCATCCCCATCGCCATCCGCACAGTGAGTCCAGCCACCAGCAGAGCAGGAAGGGATTACACCGAGCTCGTTCTCTCCCAATCCCACCATCTCAACATCTCAATTTCACTTCCCCCCCCCCCCCCCCCCCCCTTTTTTTGTGCCGGTCCTAGTTAATACAAGCTCGGGAGAGGTTTTTCCTTCAGTGCAGCCGGGTCCCTGCTGCGTCCTCGTCAAAGTGTTTATCTGTGTGTTATCTCCTTAAAGGGTTTCATGTTGGTGTCACACAGTTATCCATTTAATGAAGAATGGCATTTAGGAGCTGACATGTTAAACTATGAGCAAGAGAAAGTTGGAGGACGAATAAAAGAGACGGGCACTGAAAGCCAAGAATAAAGGTGAAAGGTAAAAAAAAGAAAAGAAAACAGATGCTTCCTGTTGTGAGCAGACAAACATTTTTGTGGACACTTTATTTGGTAACCATGGAAAGTGAAGCGGTAATTGGCCCGTCTCTTGGCCGTGCCAATTCCACATGCTCAGTCACACACACTCCTTCACTGTGGAGCCAGGCTGCCTCTGACCAGAGTCCAGAATGGGTGTTTAGTGCTCCTGAATAAAGGGAGGATTAAGCCTCTCTGCCATTTGATAGCTCTCTCTCTGGAAGCAGCTGTTAGATCTGTCCTGCAGACACACATGCCAGATTTTCCTCCTGTATTTTCAAGGCCGAGCACCGGGGGGATCCCGCTGTGACTTTTTAGCAACACAACTTTAATCCCGTTGATGCACACACACACACACTGTTACTTAAAGAACCCCGGTTGTTGAGGAAGTTCTTGATGGCACCCGTAGCCGAAAGATCCACGTAACCCACGTTCTGACTGTTGTGAATGATGACGAAGAGGTTTTCAGTTTCTAGACTGACCAAACTGCTTTTTGAATATACTTGTGCTAAAATAATAATAATTTAAAAAGGATTATCCCAGTTGAGTGAACGAATAAAATGAGCAATTTCCAAGTGAAACACAGAAATATATAACAATGAAAGCAGTTTTAAACTAATGTATCATAAATGTTTTGTATACCAGCATAAAGTGAAATTCTGGGCAAAATTTGGATCCCCAGGCTGGCTGAAAGCAGCTTTTAAAGTTCTCTCTTCTCAAGTCGGCTTTCTTTTGCACCCTGCAGCCTGTTGTATGTTCAGATTCTTTCTCTCTGCAGACGGTGGATAGGCCAAAGGATTGGTACAAAACCATGTTCAAGCAGATCCACAAGGTTCACAAAGCAGGTAGGTCTGGGCTGGATGACACGAGATGGCTGAATGCAATTCAGACGCTGCACATTGTGATCCAGAATCTGTCGTGCGTGCGCCGTTGTTTCCCTGAGCGTGTTGTTTCTTGTTGAAACAAAAGTGCCACAGAGGCTCAGAGCCAGAACTCATTAAATGAGAGCAAAAGAGTCCGGAGAGGAGAAGTGAACTGAGAGGAGCCTCTAATGGACCCTTGGCTGTCCTGGGAAATCAAATTTGGTGGGCTTGATTGAATCAGAGAGTCGGTACAAGGCTTGTTTGTTCTGTTTGTACTGCTCGGGCTTCTTCTGCTGCGGCAGACGCACACATACGTTCAATTTATCAGTGTGTGTGCCTGACAAACATCGTTATTTTGGAGAGCGTCCATGCTCATTTCCATTTGCACACATTCTCAGTGAGTTTATGAAGCAATATTAAAGTTGCCCCGTCTGCGGAACCCAAAAGGAGTGAAGGAAAAATGCAGTGGAATAATTCGACCTTAGCACCCGTCTTTAAGTTAAATACGTCACACATTTGTGTGAAACCTGCAGAACTGAAGCATGGATAGATAATGGTTTTACAGTACATGAACTTGTTCGCTATGATGCACAAACCTCCCATCACTCTTTGTTCCTCTCCGTTGCAGATGATGATTATTCTGACACTTACAGCGCTACATACGCCGTCGTAAACAATGGTGAGAGATGCCCTTTGTTTCATCCAACAAATCAACGGCCCTGTCTAGATTGCCCCCCCCTTCATTACTTTTCCCTTCGATGTGTCCCTGTCACGATAGATGAGTATAGACCGCCCTCCAACGCCACCATGGCCCACCCTGCTCCCCGAACACACACCTACAGGCCACTCGCCAAAAGCCCTTCGGACAACGGGGGTCATCTGGAGCCTTTGCCATCCCCCGTGCCTCCACCCCCTCCACCGATGCCGTCTCTTCTCCAGCTGAGAGCCAGAGACGGCGACCGTGAGAAAGATTCAGTCGACATGTAAGAGGAGCTCATAAACCCCGAGACACCTTCTATTTTTATTTGTTTAAAAATACTCCATGAATACTGAGCAGCGGTTTCCTCAGAGGCATATTTTCTGATTGTCTCGCAGCAGGAATGAATGGGGACCCCCCAACAGGAAAGTGGACACACGGAAGTACCGCGCAGAGCCCAAGAGTATTTTTGAGTATGAACCTGGGAAATCGTCTATCCTGGAGCATGAAAGACCAGTGAGTACATTTTGGGAAACATTTTATTTACGTTTCAATATAGCGAATCCCTAAACGTTTGGTAGCCGTGGTCACGTTACTGCCTTCTTTTGGAGATATGATCAAAGCTTGTTATTGTTCAAATATTCCTTCTGGTCCTACTCTGTTTCTCGTTTCTGGAGAGTTAATCGTGTTTATCAGAGGTTTCTTTCTCAATAAGAAGGTTTTTTTTCCCAGACATTTTCAGTGGATGTGCTTTTCGTCTGAGTTTCTACTCAGACAGTGTGGGCGTGAAACAGCGAAGGTTTCCAACGCTGCGTGATTTTGTGACTGCGGAGGCGGTTCACTCGTTTGACGAAGAAAAGCAATAATTTGCTTGAGGGAGGCCAAAAAAAAAATCAATATGAGAAGCCTGAGCAAAATAAAGCGTGATGGAGAATGTCTTAATGTGTGGAAGATTAAAATGGAAAGGTTTCTGCCGAGCTTTTTGCAGAAGTCATTTGGAATGACTGCAAAGAGGGGGAGAACGCTCTGCAAATAACGCATCATTTTGTGATAAAGAAACAAGGGGAGGAAGCTGCAGAGAGCAGAATGGAACACATGCTGGTTAATCTGCTGTCCGACACTTTTAACGTTCTGTTGCTATTTTCAGAACTGATTTTTAAGTGCAGCTTTATTTCTGTTTATTTAACGAGTTTTGAACTAGTTTAAACTAAACTGGATCATCTGTAGCTCCAAAGAACGAGAACGTTGAAATGGGTGCGCATTGTAATTTAGCCACCTTTTAATGTATTCTCTACAAAAATGTGAAAAAAATGAAATGGAAATAATCTGCCCTGCACCGTTTGTTGTCCATCATCAATCACTCTACAGTACAGACTTATCTCCAGGCCAACCTTCCTATCAGAAAGACTGGAACATATTAATTATAGCTACAGGCACTCAACAACGATCTCGTTTATCTTTTTGCCCCCTCAGAGTCATACGTTTCTAAATATTGGCTCTTGACTCCGGAGCTTGTTTTGTGTATTGCCTGATCTAAGTTCGGCATTTGACCCCATCTGTCATCCTGGCCTTATATAGACAGGCTAGTTTCAACAAAGCTGCTCTCGGCTGGTTCTCCTCGTACTTAGCTGACAGGAAATGTCTAATTTCTGTTGGTGAATTAACCTCACGATCTTTGAGGCTAAGAACGGTGTGGTTTGTGTCCTTTTTATTTGACCGTTGGGACGGTTAATCCGTCGTCATTACATCTCCACATGGATGTGGCGCAGCTGTACATGTCATTTAAGCATCCTGACACCATTAAAAACTTGTCTCCGCCCGCCCTTTGACTATACATATTTAATGTATGTATTGAACCTGAATTTCAATGTTTTTAAATATTGGTCGGTGTCTGTTTATATTGCATTTATTTTATACAAGTTGTGTTTGTCTGATAATATAATATTAGTGTTTAGACGGCGAGACGAGAGACTTTTGCTGTCGCGCTGAACCTTCATCCCGGTTCATCCTGTGTCCATCGCCCTGTGCCACCTGCGCCCACTCCTAACCATGAAGTCCTTCTTTCCACACTTCCTTTCTTCTGTCTGTCTTTCTACCTCCTCTCTTTGTCACTGTCATGCTTTCCCAGACCTATGATGACATAGATTTAGAGAACGAGCCTTGGTATAAGTTCTTTTCCGAGCTGGAGTTTGGGCGGCCGGTAAGTCGGGGCCATCGCTGCTCCGCCAACCACAACCCTGCCGTTGCCGTACGCCCACTTTCTCCACCCCACCCATGATCTTTTTAAATGTTTCCCCCCAGTAGTACTGGGTGGGGCTAGTTGTTTGGGCATGTGGTACTTGCCGGGTGCTGTGACTCCCATCCACCCTGCCTACACCCTTGTGACAGGCTGTTACGTCTCTGCTCTGTTGAGGGGGGGGGGGGGGGGGGGGGGGGGGGGTCGGATTGTTTGAAATGCTTGCATATAATCTTCTTACTGAGTTGGATCACTTTTGCATCTTGTCCGAAACTAAACAGCAAAATAGACCGCAAGCTGTACAGAACAATCACTCCTAACAACATCCAGGTCTCAGTAGATCAATCAATCGTTGCATTTCTGAACGTGCAACAGATAATTATTCGACATTATAGTTTCGTTTTGCTCTGGAAACTCTGTCTGTTTGGAGGTGCACACATGTATAAAGCACCCTTTGTATTCAGCCCATGTTTATATTTGATTAAAAATATAGCAGTTTGCTCAAGATAAATGGTCTACTGCCATCTGCTGGATGCAAGTGGTACTAATGTCCTCGAGGATCAGAGCCGGGACGGCCTCAAACCACAGAGATGGGATTATATTACCCCAGTTTGATTGATTTACACCTTGTGTCACGAGAACATGCCTTTTGGCCACACCCACATGGCATTTGGTGTCCATATTCGAAATGTTCAGGTTAAAATATCACACCTGGAGGTTGTTGTGACGTCCCAGAGTCACATTTGGCTGATTGCTGAGATTTCTACCTGTCATATTTTAAATATGTGACATCGCTGAATAAGTCCTTGGAATGTCCTGATTGGTTCAGCTGGCCAGTTGTGTGTTTTTCAACACACAAGGTTCAAGTTGTGAAGTGTAGTTTTAGCCACACGAGTAAACGAGCACAGAATCACATGAAACAGTACAGCTTGGGCCTCACTTGGCTTTCTGCTTCACGGCTTGCTCTTGCATTGCATGTGTGTGCGGTGGACGGACACGCTTCTGTGTGGGTGTGTGCGTTTGCTTTAACGGTCGATGTCGTGGGCCTCACCTATGTTGGGATGGGTGATATTGTGATTTAAACACTGCTATTTTGAAATTAGCATTGGAATAAATGAATAGGTGGAAATGGAAAGTGCACGAGTGACTTGTGGGTGTGTGCTCGTCAGTTAAAGGGTGTTGTGTGTGTGTGTCCAATGTGTTTTACATATAAACCAGTCCTCTGATTGCTCAGATTCTCTAACTGGTTTCAATCTCTCCATGTTTTTGTTTTTGTTTGTTTCTCCCCATGATGTCATCACTGCTTCTCCACCTTCACCTCATTTTCACCTTCTACCTATTCCTGCTCCTGCTCACTGCTGCTGCTTGGGGCTCAAGCCTCCTAAAAAACGGCTGGATTATAATCCAGACATCTCTGCTCGCCGGCGCATTGAGGTAATCTCACCTTCACGAGTGTTCCAGTACTGATGTTAATGCCACGAGTTCTAACATATAATAGTCAAGATCATAGGAATCTGAATCTATATTGATCAAATAATATTAGATATGATAAAATGAGTCCGTTTGTTTATGGTTGAACTGTTTGTTTTGCTTTTTGCCCTGAACTGCAGTATTTCTTTTGCTGACATTTTCCTTTTGAAATTAATTCCAACATTTTCAGTTCCCTTAACATGTTGTGTTCCCAAATAAAGTAATTGCATTAGCTGTTTAGCCTTTCCTCAAAGAGATCGTTGCTGATCGAGTGTAGAAGCTTCCTAAGCAGTGAGTCCATTCCAGATGATCCATACCAGGTTTTGCAGAACACTGTTTGCTCTTTGAGCTCATTTCATACCACCCTTTGCCATCGTCTTCCAAAAAGAGCTGGCGTTTAATGTTCATTGCTGACACCGCTGGGACTCGTCTCATCCAGGCTGTGCCACGTGGAACCGGCATTCGTTGCACCTTAAACTCGGGGAGCGTTTTGAGTGTGGCACAGCAGCGACCACACGCACGCACGCTGTGCATTGTGGCCTCGCGTCTTTGTTCTTGCGGTGCTTTACTCTCCTCTTTTGTTGTCTGCCCCGTTTCAGACATCCCTACACATCGCTCCTGCTGACAGCGCTCCAGACAGACCTGCAAGGTAACCTCTGTTTCTTAAATATTTCCCTGCATCACACTCATTTCCTCTTCCCCATCCTCACAACAATAGCGGCCCTGGTGATTCAGCGTGGAACCACAGCTGCTCGTTCCTGCCTCAGCTCTGTATTTGCAAAGATTACTGTTCGTCTTTAGTTGCCTTTGTCACTAAAGGCAGGGTGCGTTGCATCTCCCTCCCTCTGACTGAGTCAGAATAAATTAACCCGGCAAACCTATTGATTCAGTCCTTCCCTCAACCCCCCCCTCCTGTCCTTGTCCGATTCCCTTTCACCAGCGGCCTGCTTTTTCCACTGCATTTTCTTCTTTGAATGGACCATGTGATTCACATTAGTGACATTGAATGGGTTTGTTCTGAATAGAAAGTCCGTTGGCTCACAAGAAGTTAAGTATCGCTGTTGTCCCGTCTTCCTGGTCACAAGGATGATAGTGGGACGACTCTGAATTGAATGAGGGGATTAAAGATGTGAAATAGTGAAGAATTTACCCACAAAGCATGTGGAGTAGTTCCTCGAGGTGAAGGCGTGGTCACCGCTGTCTGACTTTGTTGCAGCGCCGCCAGCGACTACAGGAAGAGAAGGAAGTCTGAACCATCGAGTTCTCAGGTGAACGCTCAGTCTCGGGTCAGAGCAGCGACTTCCCCAAAGCCCGCCGATTCTCACAGACCCAGCAGCAGCCTAAAGAAACCCATCGTTCGCTCCTCACCCTCTTCACCCTCCAGACTCAAAGGTACTTCATGCTCACATGCATCCCTTTTTCATTTTGTATGATATTCCCTCTGTCCTTTTGATTTCCTGTCTTTTCCCTGGATTCGGATTGTTGCATTGTCCTCGTTTGTTGTCTTTGTCCTGGGATAATGCCTTTCAAAGGCTTCCTTGATTGATTAAAAAAAGATGATTTCTTTCCCCCCCCTCTCTAATTCTTCCTCTCCCCTCCTCTTCTGCCTTCTTTCCTAGTCATTATTGCTTAACACGCTTTCCTGCTTCTTCTTTTCCACCACGCTGCTCTCTGTTGGATCTCCGTTAAGGTGGGGACACATGTAACATGTATTCACACAGTATGACGTCCCCAGGGCCTTGTCAGGGACCCTGTCCACCTCCTCCCCCCTCCGATGCTGTGCATCATTGCCTGGAGGATGCCAGTCAGGGAGGAGACTCCTCTTCCAAGTCAGTCTGTTGCACCAACAGTTGTCCCACAAAATGCCTGGACCCTGAGGCTTGGGGCAATGCAGAGGAAGTTCCGCCTTCTGGCAAGCTCAAGTCACGCAGCTGTGATGACTTACTCGGCGAAGGACATTCTGGTTCTGGCGGGTGCAACGCCACCCGCTCGGAAAGTGCCGGGTCGCTGATTTGTGACGGGAATCCTTTGCGCTTGGCTGAATCCAGCCACACACAATCATTACCTCGCCTCATCCGGCGAAGAGCGCACGACTCGCCGGGCTTTCTCCAGCTCTATCGAAAGATGCACCGAATTGATCGAGCTCAGCTCATCCCTTCTGAAATCATCCGCTCAGTGCGTGCTCGCATCTTGGATCTGGAGCGACAGCCTCACCTGCATCGGCATCGCCTCTCTCCTTGGACCCCCTCCTGGGGCTTGGAGGTACCACGAGATATGGTGACAAACCGTATTTCTGAATATGAGATCCTCATTAAGAAGTCTAAATCCATGCCGAACCTGGACGACCACGAGATGCCTTCGGGCATGACCACACCAGGCGGTTCTTCATCTCGAGCCAGCAGCGGTGGCGGGGGCACCCCCAGTTTTCCAAAACGCCGGTTTTCCATAGAATCTCTGCTGGAGGGAGATAACAATGGCAACGCCGCAACGATGCCTCGCGCCATTGTTCAAATGCAACGGCCTCGCAGCCCACCTGAGGGCCAGCCTCGAGTCGGGCCGGAAGCAAGCCGTGGGCGGACGTTTTCTGTTCCTCAAGGCCCTCAAGCCAACCCGGAATATTCTGACGGTGAGCAAGATGCCGCGGCGTCAGACCTCAGTGACTTCATCCAGGCGGAGGGCTCGTCCTTTTGTAGCGAGAGTGACTTTGACCATTGTTCACTAACTTCTTCTGAAAGCTTGTACGGGTCTCCCACCGTCCATCACCACGGACACCAAAGTCTAGACCAAAGCCACGGCTACCAACACCGACATCTCATCAGCGCCTGCAAAGGTCGCTGCCCGGCCTCTTACACGCGCTTTACCACCGTGCTCCGCCATGAGAGAAAACAAGCTCGGCTGGAGCACAAACGACCTTCACAGCAGAGTCAGAGCGGCCATTCCCAAGTCCAGAACTCACAATCCCATCAAGCAATGTCCAAGCTGGCCTTTCTGGTTAGCCCAGTGCCTTTCCGTAGAAAAAAGGGCTCGCCGCCTACCTCAAGAAGAAGCAGCGGTGGCGGAGAGCGAGGAAGCGGACCCAAGTCCAAACGGGCGATATACGAAGCATTAGACGCAGCCTTGAGAGATATTTATGAGCACATCCAAACGGAGAGGGGACACAGAGGAGCTAGAGCGCCCGACGACGGCATCCTGAGGAGAATCCTGGCCGAACTGCTCCCAGGCGTGCCTGAACGAAGCTCCTCCCTACGAGGGAGGGGGGGGTGCTGGCATGGGGCTCCCTCTTCTGTGTCTTCGTACCCAGATGGGAGCCCCGCCGGGTATGCCTCGTTCAGAGGGGATCCCTCCACGCAGCGGTCGCAGTCACCAATCGGTGCGTGTTACGGACGCCACTCGGACACCGCCAACAACAATGAATACGGAGACGAGCAGGGAAATGGAAATGAGCTTTGTTGTTCAGGTGGAGATAAAGAAAAAATGCAGCACACCTAAAATATGCACATGTATCCGATCGTGCATGCACTTTGCTTTTTATTCACTTATACTTTAGCAAATACAATACTGCACATATGCATCTGCATACTCCATCTCCCCTGTCGGTCTTGTCTGGGCTCGATTCTCATCCTCCGTCAGTCATTAGTCATTTTGATATATTTGTATGGCATTAAGTAAAACCTTTTGACTGTGAATTCTCAAGTAAAGCCCGTCAGTAGACGACCGTGTGATGGTGCCGACTCAAAACGCGTCTCAAATTGCATCCAAGGCAGAGACGTATTTGAGAACTTGCAGTACGTTCCTGCGGTTGGTGAATAAATCTAAATATTTCCTAGTTGGTTTTTATGAATTAAATTGTTTTTTCTATTAAAGCTCATCCTTATCCCCCCCCCCCCCCCCCTCTAGCCATTTTATTGTATTTCCATTTCTTAGGGGTCCCCCCCTGTGTTTGAAACATTTAAATCATTGCATGTGTCATATTGTGAGAATCATAAATCTCCTTGTTTCTCCCATGAAATGGAAATAAATTCCACGTATGTTTGACCCGGATCTTTCATTCCCTCATTTGCCTGCTGGAATGGAACGGCATCATTCGGCACTTCATCAACGCATACGTCTGTGTCGTGAGCATGCATGTGACGTGATGGGGACACTATGGGATCTCCTGTGACTTTTGTTTTTCTTTATTTTTGGGGTTGATCACAGACCAGGATGTGTCCAGGTGTTATTCCACTGTGGATGGACGCCACACGCCCCAGAGTAGAAGACCGACCCCTGACAGAGAGGTAAATAGCTAAACCCATGTGCATTCCTCCAGCAGCGCCGTGGTTCAACGCTCTGTTTCTTGGTAATACTCGCTGGGCTTTCTTCTGTCTCACTTTCATCTCCTAGGCGACCCACAAACAGATGACACAACTTATTCTCTTCTCTCTTCTCCATCAGAAACAGCCAGCGAGAGCCATTTATGATTTTAAGGCGCAAACAGCTAAGTAAGTGAAGTTGATGCTCGGCGCGCGGTGAAGGACGTCCGGCGATAAAGCATGTCCGTGGAGACCGTTGATCATCCAGGTTGTGGCAGATTTCTGTGTCGGATAAAGTCAACTGGACCTGTAGGAGAAGCTTGAGGACATTTCGCCTCTAAAGAACTGAAGAAGCCTCTTCAAGCTTTTCCTGTAAGTCCCGCTGGCTTCATTCGACACGGAGTTTAAATTGTCCAACTGCCCTCGAATGCACCACGACTCATGTTGTTGTTTCAGATCCTGCGTAGAAGTTTCTTTTGCTTTCTATGATGACTTTCTGGTTCAAATATTCACTTCGTGTCCTGTTCACGCCTGGACGCTGGCGATTTGTTGACGTCGCTACGTTTCAGGGAGCTGTCGTTTAGGAAAGGGGACGCCGTGAACATCATCCGACAAATAGACAACAACTGGTATGAAGGAGAGCACCGGGGACGGATTGGGATATTCCCCATGTCATACGTGGAGGTAAACGTGTGTTCCTTTGCTAGAGACGTGCGCCCGTGTGTCACACGACCGACTCTCTCTCTCTCTCTCTCTCTCTGTTTACACCATTGCAACAGAAGATGCCGTCGGCAGAGAAGCAGCAGCCGGTTCGTCCTCCTCCGCCGGCGGGCGTCAAAGAAATCGGCGAGGCGGTCGCTCGCTACAACTTCAACGCCGATACCAATGTGGAGTTGTCTCTCAGAAAGGTAGTGTGCCGGAATGTCGGCATGCTGGGACGCATTTGGGATGGTTTGTTATTGTAGGTTGAAAGGTTATTTAAAGAACGCTGTGTGTGTGTGTGTGTGTGTGTGAAGGGTGAGAGAATTATCGTGATGAGGCAGGTAGACCACAACTGGTTTGAAGGGAAGATCCCAGACACGACCAAACAAGGCATCTTTCCTGTGGCCTACGTCGACATCATCAAGCGCTCCCCGTCCAAGAGCTCCGCCCACCACATTGATGCGCATGGTTACTCTGGCAACAGGACCCAAGGCTCCACACCAGTCAAGGTAGGGTACTCACCACACACACACACACACACATTGAATTACAATGTAAATAAAGTGTTTCAGACTGCTAACGATAAAGAACACAAAACGCTGTTCTGTTGTAGATTTTATAAATTCCACTCTCACTTCTTTTCCACTTCACTTTCATGGAGCCTTTCTACCATCCACCCCAACCCTCCGCTCCCCATGACCCCCCGCCCCCTCACCCCCTGTTGAGAAGGTCTGAGCTGCAAGCTGTTACCGACGAGTGGTTGTCCCTCACAATGGACCCTTCAGAGTCCACTCCAGCGCCCTCCCTCATGCTCCCCACCCCTGTGCCTCCCACGCCGCCGCCCTCACCCGTGCCATCCCACCGAGGCGTCGCACTGCCGCCCCAGACGGTTTCCAGAACTCATCCCAACCGACATTTTGGGCCTCAGTTCCAACCTCCTCCTTCTCCTCTCCATCCTCATCCCTCGTTCACGTCCCCATTGTTCAACTCTGGGCTGCGGTCCGGCAGTGACCAGGGCAAAGCCCAAACGTCTCACCTTTCTAAGCCAAATATTTTGTCTTGCACTGTACCGGAGTCGACGGCTCCGCCCACGCAACTGCCTCTGTGCCACAGATTAAACATGCAAGTAAACAAATTCAGCAACATTGAGCTGCACGTGAGAGACCCCGATGATGAGCTGTTCCCCACGAGTCGGGATGAATCCCCAGCCACTTTCCTAAATGGGGAATCCTTAGAGCCCGCTGGGAAGTCGGCAGAGGTCGCTCCGGACGGCAACCCTGCAGGCGGCGTGCAGTTAGCCGCGCGGTTTCACAAGCCTGTGATGATGGCGCCACTTTCCATCACCTGGGGGGAGAACTCAAAAACTCAAGTGGTCGGGAGTCCGAGTCCAGCATCTGTGAAAGGAAGGGGATTTACTGAATTGTTCATTGAGGAAGACGAAGAGGGAGACATTAGCAGTTTAAATAAGAGACGGGGCCCACAGGTAGAGAGCATGGTGTGAGCTGCTGAGGTTGCAAACGCTACAGGAGCCTGGAAGGGACATGGAAGGAAATAATTTAAACCTAAAATGAAAACTCGTCTGCCTTTCTTCCTGCACACTGAACACAATAATTTACTTTGATGCGAGGACAGACGTCTTTAATTAAATGTCTCCTCCAGGCTTCTTAAATATGAATAAATCAGCATTGGAACAATATTAACGTGGCTTTATTATTGACGTGTGTCATTACCTTCATAGGCCCATGTATCACCTCCCACTGTGACTCCGCCTCCTCGCTCTGGCCTCCCCCCACACCCCATACCGTCACTTCTGGCATCCTTATCTCCTCCTCTTCCTCTATCTTCTACTTCTTTTTCTTCTTTCACTCCTTCGTCTTCTTTCTCACCACAACAAGAAGGAGATCGTATCCCCATACCTCCCTCTGCCCCCGTCTCCCCTCGCCCCCCATCCCTTCCTTGCTTCCTGACATCACCGTCTCCTCCTGTTTCACCTCCTCCCTTCTACTCTCCTTACCCGAATCCATCTGTCTTAAACTCGCCCTGTCTCTCTCTTCTGGTCACAACCTGTCCCTGCTCAGAGTCCCCCGTTCCCCTTCCCACCCCTAAGCCTGTCTCTCCGCCCCTCGCCACGCCACGCTCTCCCCCCACCCTACCCCATCCAGGATGTAGGTCTCCTAAGGTGAAGGTAAACTGGATTGTGAGGATGATGCTGCTCCTTTAGCTCCAGCTTGTGGAAAGGACCCGCCTCTAACTTTAACGCATTTATGCTGCTCATGCATGGAAAAAATGACATCACAATGTGACTCTTATTTTTTAAATCCCATCCATGAGACAAAAGTGCGAATTGACGATCTCACTTTTTGCTCCTGTGAATTGTGATGTGCATTTTGTATTTATTTTTGCTATTTTGAGACATTTGAATGACAAAACAAGAAGTGTGGTGATCGATTAACGGATATGGATAACCCCCGTCGTGATGTAGGCGGTGTGCTGTGATGGTTTGGCGGCAGCAGGGAGGCGTGGTGGACGAGCGCGCTGCTTGAACGGCTGTGCGTTCTAGCTGGATGCTGTTCAGCGTGCCGGACGAGTGCATGTTCTGATTGTCAAAGATGCTGACTCGGCTCATTTTGAACGTCACCGCTGTGTCGCTTCTGGTCTTTCTACCTGTTAAGCAGGATCCACTCGTTGGTGGCAAACCTCCTCGCAGCCCCATCTTGTCCCGGCGGTCCTACCTGTCCCCCGTTAGAGGTCGAAGGGTAGGGGGGCCGTGTCTTCATTCACCCAGGCGCCGACTGTCTCCTGTCTGTGCTAAACGAGTCTTTAGAAGTAGCCATGTTTGTGGCCGAGTGTTCCAAAGCAAACTATTTGTATTCATTTTATTTTTAGAACAAGAGAGTTTGTCCTTTGAGTCCCGTCGTCTTAAATGTATTCATTAGGAGTCACCTCGTGTAGCGAGGAAGGACCCATTCACAACATTTAACAACAGTTGAGGGAAGAAATTCAGTGACATTGATATGATTACAAGTACACGATGGCCAGAGTGATAAATATTCCATAATACCGGATATAATATGTATATACAGTAATACCTCGACATGAGTTTAATTACTAGACCGAGCTCATAAGTCAAATCGCTCGTATGTCAAATACATTTTTTCCATGTAAAATAACTGAAAAAAAATAAGTTTGTTCCGGCCGCCTAACAGCGGTGTAAACTAAGACGTAATAGTTCTGCCTTTGGAAGGCTTTGTGTTTGTGGTAGCATCCTTCTGTTTGATATATCAAACAGAAGGATGCTATATTTGCATATTGTCGATGTACTCCGCTCGTACTGGCGTTGATGTATAATTCAAGGCTTCATCTCCATCGTCATCATCATGCGTCTTTTCTAGCCACTGCCATCGTCACCACTCAGTTTCTGAGTTTCTTGGCGCTTGGAGCGCTCGGCTATCCAGCATCAGCATCTGGAAGCGCGCTCGTATCTCGGAACGCTCGTGTGTCGAGGTATTACTGTGTATAGGAATCAGAAATCTCATGAATGCCACATTGACTGTTTGTGTCTCTTCCATTGTTGCCATAGCGATTAGTCCAGGATGCGCTCCACGGAGGAGGAGACCCGTGAGTTCTATTTGTTGATAACAAATGAGATCTTACACACAATAGGAACGCCGATATTACTGTACATGTGACTCTCCTGTTCGCCATCCCAGGTACCAGGCTGTGTACAACTACCTGCCTCACAACGAGGATGAGCTGGAGCTGAAGGAGGGCGACATTGTGGATGTAATGGAGAAGTGTGACGATGGTTGGTTTGTTGGTAAGCGGAAGGGAATCCATGAACAAAATGCTGTTTGGCTGCAGTGAGCCGGGCAGACGCGTTCATTCTATCGCTCTTTGTTTTGAAGGAACCTCCCGAAGGACCAAGTTGTTTGGAACCTTCCCAGGAAACTACGTGAAGCAGCTTTAATGATGATTCCAGAGCCCCGCCCACAGCCCCGCCCCCTCTCTGCGACACGTCCATCACACTCGGAGCAGCGCCCGCAGGACAGGAAGTGAAGCCGCACATCTGTGTTTGCGCGTGGCTCGCCAGTCACACAGACAGACATGTAGCTCTAACTCGCCATCTTTGAAAAATAACTTCTTCTTTTTTTTTATTGCCTTTTTAATATTTATTTTTCTACCACGGAGGAACCCAAACTCCGTCGTCCTCCGATGAACGGCCTCTGTCTTTATTTGTCCTGACACATTACAACATCACAGAGGATGTTGGAGACATTGGACACTGGCCTCTTCGCTGTTTAGACCTAATATCTTAGATTTAAATACGATTATAGAAAACACAACATTAGGATTAATGCACTTTAACAAAAGGTTTAATTATTTGTCATTGTGTGTTTTTATCTAGAATCTCGCTTCATGTTTTTCACGCGTGAAGTAAAATCTAAGGCTTCAGGTTGTTGTTTGAACAGAGTATGCAAATGAGGTCAACCACCTTTTAGGTATTATATTTATTCGCGGGCGAGTGCAGGTCAGTCCGTTCTGAGAGCTCCAGCAGGTACGGAAGGACGTTGATTATTTTAATATCAGCAGCAGAGGATTGTGGTTTTATTGTAAAGTCTCATTGCCTGCATTGGCGATGAGCGACAATAACACAATACGGCCTATAGTTACGAGTCACACGATGCTTTATGTTGAATTATTTATGTCCGATTCAGAATGAATTAGCATTTTGTTGAAAACTTCAGTCGTGGAACTGCAGTTTTTTTTTCCGTGAGACTTTATTTTAAGGCTATTTTGTTGCTCGCTGTTTCCTGTTATGTCAGTAGGAATTATTATTATTATTAATGCACAGTGGATGTGATTTCTGTCTTTACTTCTTATTTTAATGTGTTTCATGTAGGATAGACGTTCATGACAAAATGATTTTGGAAGCACCTTAAGATCTATTTTATTTGATCATTCACGCATCACGTCGCCCGGCTGGTGTGACAACACGTCTGTGTGTGTGTGTGTGTGTGTGTGTGTGTGTGTGTGTGTGTGTGTGTGTGTATCTGTGGTGTGTCTTTTCTTTTTTTTTTGTAAGCATTTTGTATGAAAGCTGTAAAATGGCCAACATCCACTCGCTTCATAAAGCCAGCTTTTTCTCACCCACCATCACGTTTGGTTTCCTGTCCTCCTTTCTTTATGTTTTACATCACTGGTGCCCCCCCACCTTTTCACAGTTCTTACTGTTGCTGGGCAGGCAGAACTTTCTCCTGTTGTCACGTATTTAATAGCCATTTACTGTTTAGGTAAGCCTCTTCTATGATGCAAAAAAGTTAATCTCAATGGATAGATCCAGTTTATGGACGTGCACAAATCTGACCACAAACTCTCGTCTGCCTTCGTTAGTAGGAACGGATCCGAGTTGAATTTGACTCCTGCTGTGTTTCTACGTGTGAAAATGTCATTCTTATTGTGTTATTTGTGTCGACAACAAATACACACATTCTTGGACCCATCTATTTCTACGGGCTCCAAGAATCAGTAGATGATTTTATGGAGCTGTACTGCTAATAAAATTCAGCTGGTAGATGAAATATTCCCGGTAGCCTTTTTTTTTTTTTTTTTTCATTTTAACAAATCAAAGTAGAATTAATCAAATTCATATTTTCCCTCGGAACAAGTTGAAATGATGGAACTTTCATGTATATTTCACACAATTTCCACGTGGTGGCAGGAGAGAGCAGCTCTGTGAAAATGAAACACTTGATGGCAACATTTGAATTCAAACAAAGCTGAGAAATAGTATTTAAAGTTTAGATTGACATGCTCCCATAAATTTCTCATATTTGTGGGTGATTCTGAGATGCATCGCCATGGTTACTAACTTACTGCAGAACCCAACAGTAAATAAGTCCATCTTTAAATCGGCCAGAGTGCTACATGGGCGAGCTTTTCTTTTAACACAATAGGTAGGTACGTACTTCACTTACAGATAATAGACAATCTAAATGTAGAAATATAACAAGCTCCTGGGTGAGATTCCTGGTTCCCATCCAGATCAATAGTGGCTGGAATGTGCTTGTGGAGACATCCAGGGCCTCGGAGAGGAGCTGCGCCTCCAGACCAAATAAGGAGAGGAGCAGCAAGACCCGTCAACCGGAGGAGGACAGCCAGACTTTGAGCTGCAGGGATAAGAAGTGATGGGGGGGGCGTCCTCTGTTTACAGACTGATTTCAGTTGGACAACTGCATTTTACAGCAGCACGTGATTTAAGGTGAAGTATTATCTTTTGTTGACATGAACAAGTAGTAAAAGAGGAAATAAAGAAAAAGCAACTGAGACGGAGGGAGCCAGTTTCCGAAATTTGACCAATTACTTCACTCCTGGGGGGGTGTCTGTCCATTCTCCACCCCTCTGCACCCGCCCACATGGCTCAAAGCCTCCATCACTTCGATATTCCTTTACTCTTTAACTTGGTTCGCTGCTGTGCCGTTCCCGTCCATCCTGTTGCTGTCCAACAGCAGAGGCAGGCTTTAAAGGGTCATGCCGCACAATGTCGTTTTGGACGGTCCAGCCCCCTGGGGGTTTCGCTTGGCGGGAGGAAAGGACTTCAGCCAGCCCCTTACCATCTCCAGGGTGAGTCCAGAGGATGTCTCTATTACAAGAACAGAATAAACCTGAAAAGGCTTCAGAGCCAAAATATAAATAACTTGCTTAAAACACTTCTTTGATTCTGACCGAAGGGCCGAGGACAGCGTGGCGTGACATCAGCTGACATTTTCTGAAATGCAAATGTGCTTTAAATGTCCCTGTGGTTTAGTCCAGAGGAGCGATTTTTTGCATTTCAGCAGGGTTAAATCTAGAAGGCGTCTGTGGGTCGACGGTGGTATGAGCTCTGCACCTGTGCCTCGGCAAATGCAGGAGGCTTAGACCCGAATAGCGGCTTACGTCATGCTCTGACAAATGAACTCAGGAATAAGCTATTGAGCGGATTCCAGAGGAATCTTGGAACTCGCTGAACTCGCAGTGGAGTTGAGTAGCACCTCAGTGAATGAAGGGAACAGAGAGAATGAATGGAAGGATGGATTTGACAGTGGAGTCTCCAGATGTGAATAAAGGAACATTTGGAACAAATATGTTTCAGAATTGACCAAATAGAAGACTCAGAGAGAGCAAAGGAAAGCTTTTAGCAGAAATCGTTTGGAGACAAATAAACGAGTGTACCAACAGCAGCGTGGACTCTGGACCTGTCCTTAGAATGGTTAGACTTACATTGCCCAAGAGTACAATGTGTGTGTGGGGGGGGCAATAAGGAAGAGTCCCTCCTCCTATAGCATTGGGATACCTCAAGGCTCACCCTCAGGCCCATCGCTATTTAAGCCAACACGTTGAACTTTGAGAGCTTCGCTGCATCAGTTTACAATCGCGGCTATGAAGGGTTGAATCCGAAGCAACAGGACCTTAACTTCCATTTAAGGTTTGGATAGCATCTCGCCTCTCATCCAAGAGGCTGCTTCAGTTCCCACTGGCTGATGGGAAGTTAGATATCTAGACTGCTGTGAGGTCGTCCCATGCCAAGAGTCTCTGGGTTCACAGCTGTCCCGCCCTGCACTATTATGGGTCTGTTGTGTTGCTGAGGCCGCCGCCGGCTAGCTTGGAGCATCGTGTGAGTCCTTATCATTCGTATCACAGTCACTTGATTCAAAGTGTGAATGATCGGTGGCGGCGTAGACCTCCGTCTCTGTTTACAGATGCCTGTTGGAAATGGTTGCGTCCTGTCTCAAACGATCTGTCCTCGCTTTGGCACCTTCAAAGGAGTGGACTCCAGATTTCACTTTAATTTATAAAAAATAAAATAAAAGGACAGAATAGATTCAGCATTTTAGTTGTGCATTATATACAAACTATTTATTTTCCCCACCAAATAAACGTTTGGACCTTTGTCTGCCATCGGCTGTAGGATCAGATGCGAGGAGACTGTAATCCTGCTCTGAGGGGGGGGGGGGGGTCTATATTTAGAGGGCTACCTCAGGAATGACTGAAAGTATATAGTTGGGTCTCCAAACCGCCGGCGCTGTCCGATAGCCTCACACCTGTTGTGTCTGCGCTCCATATGAGAACAGTGATGAGAGCCTGGGATGGAATGGAGGGAAATGATATGGAAGAAGTCATGCAGGAAATGTTCATGTAAGAGAGAGGCACAATGAAAGTAAAGAATGATAGAAGAGCTCACAAACGCATTCTCCCTCTGAGATAAAGGGAAGGAACTGAACGCCAGTGAACTCTTGTGATTTGTTTAAGCCTTTATGTCCATATTTGGTCAGGAACATCCTGCCCATTCCCAGCTGGGTGAGGGAAGTAAACAAAAGTCTTATTTTCTGCTGTCTTTATGAGATCTTGATGATGTGAGATGCTTTGTCTCCTTTAATCTTTGTTTTGCTCGAAACCAACTTCTGAAGGAAGTATTCTAGAACCCATTAACGTTGTGTTGCTCTTGTTTGGCTGTAGACACTGAATTTACTTTGTTTTTTCTGCTGGAAATAGTTGCATATTGCCAAATAAAGGTCAGTTAAATGCAGCTTGGACAGTAAAATCAAAACAATGAGCTAAAAGATGATAAAGCGGTCTTGCAGGGCTAACGAGAAAGAGCTCATGTGAAACATTGTTGATTCACAGGTTTTTAATGCATGCAGCTTTAAATATAATCCACATTCATTCTTCACTTTTACCCCAATAAAAAAGAGAATAATAATATTCAGATAATCCAAACTATCCCATCTCACAGTAAGAATGTTTTTTTTTTGTTGTTGTTTGCCCTGCTTTGATTTTTGGATAATTTAATGCATAAGAATCGTTGAGGTGGGAAAGAAACCAGATTTAAGAGAGTTGAGGTTAAATGGAGAGCAATGAGGACTAAACAAAAACTGGAGGAAGCAAAGGTTGAAAAAAGGAAACCTGTAAAAGACTTCAAACATGGACAGAAAGGAACGCAGAGTCCAGCAGATTAAACGCAGCAGGAAAGCAAACAGCCATCCAACAAATGCTCCTGTGTAAATTACAGCTCCCCCTTTGGCAGCATGAGACATCCCCTCAGCACGTCCACCCAAAGTTTATTTATAGGCAGGATAACCTCATTCAAGTTTCAATGCACCGTCCCAGTGTAGCTGAGTTTCCCGCGTCTGTAATGCAGTGCGCTTTAGCATAGGTCGTGGGAACGACTGCTTCAGGTCGTTTCCACTAAACTTCATCGCATCCAGGGCAGCAGGGCATAAATTCCATCAAGCGTGGATTTAGGGTCGCGAGCAGACCTGAATCTGTTCCGTTGTGCGTTGCGTGGAATAGTCCGGCCTCTTAGCGGAGTCTCGGCAGGTGAGACTCTGAGAGAGGAAGATGATCGCTGTGATTACAGATGGGTATGAAGAACAGACCAGAATGCCTCACATGGATGCCCCCCCCCCCCCCAGAAAGTGATCAAATTTAAGTGCAACTGTTCAAAAATAAATAAATGTGCAAAGTTCTTCAAGTAGCCCTTTCAGAATAAAGCTGAAAAGAGGCAAATGAATGAACCGTGCTCTTATTTCTACGCGACGACACATCGGCGTTATGATTCACAGCATCACCCTACATCTCTGACTCCCTTCCAGATCACGCCTGGCAGTAAGGCCTCCATAGCCAACCTGAGTCCTGGCGACGTCATCCTGGCCATCGAGGGCGTTCCAGCTGCCGGCATGCTGCACTGTGAAGCCCAGAATAAGATCAAAGAAGCCACCTATAAGCTCTGTCTCACTGTCCAAAGGTGAGACCGAAAAGCACGCACACGATCAGACGAAATCAGACGGATAAGCATCTCCACCATCAAGCGTTTCTGGGAGACGATCATAGCGGCGGGGTCTGCCCGTCTGTCTGTCTGTCGTTTACAGAAATGAGGCCAAACTGTGGTCGCCACGCGTCGTGGAGGAAGGTCGAGCTCACCCGTATAAAATCAACCTGGAAGCGGAACCTCAGGTCGGTGTGAGGATCCCGTTTATCCACCTTGGGCTCATCCGGCATCGCCTGACGGTCGCGTCCTCTACCTCCGCAGGAACACAAACACGTCGGCGTCGCGCACAATCGGAAAGCTCAGCCGTTCATCGCCGCGGCGAACATCGACGACGGGCACCAGGTGGTCAGTGCGTCGTACAACACTCCCATCGGCCTCTACTCCTCCGGCAACATCCAGGACGCCATGGAGGGCCAGGTCCGAGGCCTGGTCCCCCAGAAGCCTGTGAGGTGACGCTTCTCACTCTGTCTGCGTCACTCGCTGACCTCCAGGTTGTATCCTGACCTGTTGTGTGTGTGTGTGTGTGTGTGTGTGTGGACGCGCCCTTCAGCCCCAGGACTCTGAAGAGCATTGAGGAGTCCGACGTCTACCAGATGCTGCAGAAGGACCAGGAGGAACCTCAGGCTCCTCGGCAGTCCGGCTCCTTCAAGGCCCTGCAGGAGTTCGTCGACAGCGACGGTGAATGTCTCCCGATACTCTGATTGTCTTCTATTGACGCACGTAGAGGTTTGTTTCTGTTTAGTTATTGCAGTATTTAGTGCTTTAGATGCGTTTTAATATACTGCATTGGGCATACGGTTGCATTTAGAGGTGTGTTCGTTGACAGGAAGCTCTCCCTGAAGTGACCTCTAGTGACCTTGCGTACACAAATGAGGAATATTTCTCTCTCCCTTGTGGGACAGGCACTCGTCCCATCGGGACCAGGACGGTCAAAGCTCCCACGGACAAACCGCACCCGCCCACGGGAAACCTGCACAAGCTGCCCGTCTGCGACAAGTGTGGGAATGGGATTGTGTAAGTATTCCCAAGCAGGGAGACGACAACGTGTTTGTTCACGTCACTCTCACGCCTCTCTCGTGTGACGCAGCGGGACGGTGGTGAAAGCGCGAGACAAGTTCCGTCACCCCGACTGCTTCGTGTGCTCCGACTGTGACGTCAGCCTCAAACAGAAGGGCTACTTCTTTGTGGAGGGCCGACTGTGCTGCGAGACCCACGCGCGCGCCCGGATGAGGCCGGTGGAGGGACTGGAACTCGTCACGACCTTTCCTTCTGCGTAAATGGAATGTCACAGACACACACACACACACACTCTCTTAGGTCACGTGTTCTCGACACACCTTCCTCATTGAGGTGGCGCGACGCTTCGACCTGTTGAGACGCTTTTGGCTTGAACATAAATAATAAAAAAGCGCAAAGAGAATCGATTACAAAGCGCAGCGTCGTTCCGTTTCCACCTTGAATTGTCAATCGATATATTTTATTTCCAATAAAGACCTTTGTTCATATTGAACGTCCTCTGTGTTTGGAGCGTTGGTAAAATAACTTTTGGTAAATAAATATTGACTTCGATTATTGGCAGAAGTAACTGTGTTGAGACAGCAGGGGGCGCTAAAGGATTCTTTAACCACGCAGTCAGATCTGTGACGAAATGTTGTGGTTGTCATGGCAACCGGGTCATCACATAAAGGTCAAAAAGAGGTTTGGGATCTTTAGTTGTTTTTCTTATGATTGATTGAGTATCGGCCGCTGATTTTACTGATTATTGATTAGGTACTATAATAAATGTCCCAGCTGTGTTCCACAGCGTGTGTGTGTGTGGGGGGGGGGGGGGGGGTAGCTCTTTTCTTTTGTCTCCACATATTGTGTCCATCTCTCCGTCCTACTTCCTGCAATAGTGAACAAAATGTAATTTAGGAAGTTATTTGTTGCCGGGGGAGATTATGTCTTCAGAATTACTTTAAATTTTGACAACAAAATGTATTTAAAAATAAATACATTTAACAGTCTTTCTGATGTAACCATGGTAACAGTATGGAGCTGTAGTCTTGTCTCTTCAGTCTGTTTCTCCGTCTTATTAAAGCGTCACTGAGAATTTCAACGGGTCTGGGTGCGTCCGGCTACACCGCCGTGAAACGATAATGAGGATTTATTCCTTGCATTAATGCTGTTCCTTCCTTGAGCCCCCCCACCCCCACCGATCACCATGGATTTCACAGCCCGATGGGAAAACTCAACCACATTCTCCGAGCCAACCAAGTTAACTCTCATCAGAAATGTCGTTATTTGTTTCTCCAAATCTTTATTCAGTTTGTGTTTTCATTCATTGATGACAGCAGAGAAAACATCATAAAGTTACTGAGCCATAAATAACAGCTGCATGCTATAAAATCATTTAATCTAAATGATTAACGTGACTCACAAAAGTCTTTCCACATTTTGCAACAAATCTAAAAGGCCGTCTTGTTGCGCTTCGTCCAAGCCGAGCCGGCGTTTTCAGTCGCTTCACTAAAACCCGCACGGCGTCGTCTTCTCTCCTGCTCCTCTTAAATCAGAGTCCGTTCTCTCCGGGTTCATCAGGCCGCCATCCAGATGGTGAAAGAGACCAGCAGAGTCGACAAGACCGTCAGCGGGGTGGCGCAGCCCAGATACAGGGAGAGTCCAACGCCGCACAGTGCGGTCCAATAGGAGGTCGTCCTGCTGCAGACTAGCTTCCTCACCGCCGTGCAGAACTGCAAGAAAGAACGAGAGCGTTAGCCTAGCTGTGGGAGTCGCCTCCATTCCCTCTCGTCTCGCCAACGGGCGACTTTAACCCCCGCTCCTGTGGACTGAAGCGAGCAGCACTAAGTGCATTTAAACCAATACCGCCTGTTGCAGGAAGCTCGTCCCACAATCAGTTCTTCACTAAGACTCCAGGGAAACGAGCACAAACTTTTGGCTTTTGCACGTGACCTTTTGTCGCGCTGCAAATGTCCAGGATGCAAAGGCAGGGGCTCTGCGACTCTTAAATCGAGACTCGCAGCAAGTCGGCCGGCGGGGGTCTGTTAATCCCTACGGACAGGAAGCCGGAGTCTCCACCTGGTGCGTCTGGTAGCTGGTGGCCGTCCCGTATCTGCAGTGCATGACGTAGTGTTCACAGTTGTACCACAGCAAGCTGTAGTCGACGGCGCCGAGGAGCTTCTCCGCCCTCCTGGCCACTTCCTCTCCATCCAGAGGGGCCTCGCTGCACACTCCGTCCATGTGGTTGACCAGAATCCGGGATCCGTAGGCGAAATCCGCCACCGAGTCCACTCTGACGCTGGCGACTTTGGCGACGACCCCCAGCAGCAGGCGATTATTTGTCACCATCTTGGAAATCGCCGGTTTGTTTTTGGAGAAAACGGGGAGTATGTCCGGAATGAGATGAGCCACGCGATCGTCCCCGAGGTAGATGCCGAAGTGGGTGAATAACGTCCTGGGAACTTCCAGCAAGTCCCCCCGTTTGTAGAGCGGGAGATCGTGATCGTGCTCGGGGTCTTCCTCCTCGTCTTTGGAAGCCACAAAGAAGAAGCCGAGCAGCTGGAAAGGAAGCATGATTTCAGGGTCGGGAAATAAACCCAACTGCCTTTTTATCCTGTTGGCTGTGGGGCGGGGGGGTTGGCGAGATTAAGCATCATTTTTTCCAGTACGAGTTTTACAGAAACAAAGGAGCTTTCTCTAATCACATTTGCTGCAGTTTGAAACTCGGGCATTGTTTCCCCGGCTGGTGTATTAAGGTCAGGGGTCGTCGTTAGGCCTGGCGAAGAACGCAACACCTTCAGGCCTCGTCTAGGAGGTCGCCGACGTTGAGCCATCACCCCCAGAGAGGAAGCCTTTGTCTACCGTGTGCAGGTTTTTTGGCTCTTTGACCGCCGTTAAACGGCCATCCACAGGGCAACGGGAACGAGGATTGTGGGTAATGTATAGTCGATGGCGCCACTGTATGGAATTGCTCCATAAAAATAATATATAAAATAATAATAATAATAATTGTATATATTATCACACAATTTTACAGTTTGCATTACATGTTTACTTTTTGTCTGGGACAGCCTAATTAGATTTAAGCCTACCCCCCTCCCTCGAAGAAGCTGTCGGTCAGTTAACTTTGCAGAGCTCATTTGTTCTGCATCCTTATCAACCTCGGATCAGCACCAGGCAAAAAGAGAAAGCCGTGTCGGATGATCTGTGATGGGAGCAACATTCCTTTGAGCAGATTATCGTAATCCTGTCGGCCTCAGTTACAAAATCATCTTCTAACCCCAGAGAATACCCTGAGAAACTCTTCATCCTTCCTCATCTTGTCTGTGGATAGTTTGTTACGTCCATTTGCTGAACCTGCATAGCAAAGAGGTTGCTGGAATTTAACTCAAGTTAAAGTTTCTGCACATGAGAAACCCCAGTCTGACCCAGGAAGCTGCGAGGGATTAATGGGTGCATGACTCCATACAGCTCAAATCATCCACTCCTACCCAGGAAGTAATATAGAATGATGAATGTTAAGGTTGCATTTATAAATATACACTTTAAAATAAAGCTTGAGTCTCTATGTTGAACCCTGGTGTGATCTTTGCAGATGATGAACAGAGGTCAAGGTCACCTGATGCATCCCCAGCCTTCTATGCAAGTGAACTGTGTGAATGTCTCGTGTTTTATTTTACTCCATTTTATCAGAGGGTTGGGTTAGCGTTCAAAATAACAGCAGCTCAGCCACACATGAGCGTCTTAGCAATTAATCCTTGGAAAAATGCACTTTGTTTTCTTGGGGGGGGGGGGACATGGTGGAGAGTCAAACCGGACAAAGTCAAATGAACAATTGTGTTCTTTTTATCTGTTGCATCCTTAAGATGTAAAAATGACAGTTTCATTCATCTCAGTTCTTTACCTGTCGCACACCTCTTGCCAACAATGTCTAGTGAGACGAGTCCATCCAGTTTCCTGTGGGGCCACGCCCACTAGTGGACTGCGAGCAAGATTGGATCACAGACTTTTAAAGATTAGGGGGAATGTTTTCATGTTTGAGGAGTCCCGTTATCGTGGAACTGTTACTTTTAGGGGACGTGGATGATCCTGATCAGAGTTTCGTGCTCTCGTATTAAAGATTCAAAGCGCTCCTCCCACCTCGGGTTACTTCATGTTCCTGCAGCACGTTGTGACTCATCTCTATTGAAAATACACTCATTCTAATATTTAGAAAAACAGCGTGTCTTTTAGGATTGAGTCATTTATTTGCGCTCATTTGCGCTCTTTGTTTTTTCTGTAGTTGCCATGGTGACTCGTAGGAAGATCTGGAGCCAAAACCTCAGTTTCCCATCTGTGAGTAAATAATCTCTGAGCTCAGGGTTAAACGTTTGACTGACTAGTGAGTCACAGATCCGTCCCACGCACTGACCGGGACGTTTGCAGGTCGAACCCCTTATCAATCGCTGAACTCAGGACCTTGTTCGGATAAATATCGCACAGAGGCGAGCGGCTCTTCAGTCTCCAACAAGACGCAGCTGGTGGCCAAAGCAACATGGCTCCATCCTTCCTCGCCACCGCCGCCGGAGGACTTCTGCTACTTTTCTCCGTCTCATCAGAGGTGAGTTGTCAAACTGACCCCCCCCCCCCCCCGTGCAGCTTTGTTGTGCATAAAAAAAGCTAAATGCATGGCATTTTTATTTGTGCAGCATATCAGAGGAGACAATATTGTGAGAGCATGCAGCCCAAACGACGGGTTTGTGAGTATGCAATGGCATCATCAGATTAATACAGAGATTATAATCCCAATGCCACCCCAGTGATGTTTCCCACGTGTCGTGTCTGTGCACAGGGACAGTACTGTCCCACTACGTGTGGCGTGGCTGATTACATGCTGAGGTACATGCCGGCTGCGAACCAGGATTTGGACGATTTGCAGCATGAACTTGAGACGATTGCCAACTGGACTCAGGGGACAGAAGAGACCGTCGTCCACATGAAAGAATCCGTCACTGCATTTCAAAAGAGTTCCGTAGGTAGGAAGATCCGTCTTTACAGCACGTACACGTTTATTTACTCATCTAATTCCTCCGTTCAACACTGCACTGATTCAGATTGTTTTGTCTCACAGGAGCTTCACTGAAAAATCACCCGTTTTTAAGATCATCTTTTTTTATTGCAGATACCTACTTCAAAAGCTCCTCGAGTGTGATGGATGATATTATTCGCTATGAAAAGACCATCCTGGCACAGGAAGAGCAGGTCTTGTAAGTGAAAGTATGAGATTATATTATCCACATGAAACCTCCTCCTTTTATTTATACTTCACTCCTCAAAGGGAAATATTACGCAAATATATCTACTAATATGCAAAATAGATTTATATCCCATTAATGCCGGGGTTGATGTGGAGGTTCTTAAAAGTAAAATAACAACAACAACAAAAACCTAGATTGAATATTTTTGATTCTGTGCTTTTGCTTCTTTTAATTCCGGCACCCACCCAAACCTGTAGGTCAATGAATATATATTTTTTTGATGAATATATTTATTAGATAGAATGTTAGAGTACAAGTACGGTCACACAGTAGCATGTATTACAGTACAAATAAGGTCAAACATACTGTCTAGGAGGAGCATTTCAAAAAAGCCCTTGCGGTTTTGTTTCCGTTGGCTCTTGTTTCAATGCCCATAACCCTCCTCGCCCACACAGTCAGGACTGACCACAGATCAAGGGTCGATTTTCCACCCACTCCTCTTCCCTTTATGGCCAGAAAAACCCACTCATTACACACACAAAACGAAAAAAACAGAAAAAAACCTCAAATGTAATTCTGTTTCATGGCGCGTTTCTTCCTTATTGTCTTATTCTTACCTTGTTTTTTTGTTGTTGTTTTTTAACAGTGTAAATTAGTCTCACACTTGTTTCCTCTTCAGTGAACTTCAGACTTTAATCTCGAGCAACGAGAGGAGAATGGCAGATTTAAAACAAATCTCCATTCAGCTGCAGCAGAAATGCACCGAGTCGTGTAAAGACAGCGTGGATATCCAGGCCATCACAGGAACAGGTAAAAAAAATCAATCAATCTATTGATCCTCGGGCCGTTCCTATTTCACAAGAAGATTCTCAACCTTGCACATGTAAACATTTGTCCTTGTCCTTCTTCGGTGTTTAGTTACGGGCTAAAAATCAATCAGTTGTACCAAAGGTAAACACGTGGCTGGATTTCATTATTTGTGACCTCATTTCGACATTAATAATTAAATAAAATGTTTTTAAAAAAGAGAATTCAACCCAGATTTATTTTTGATTTACAGCATTTTGACATATTTTTGTTTAAAGGATTTGCGGCAACATATTTCATAATGAAACTTTGTGTATATATATTTTTTTCTAATCAGATTGCCAAGACGTTGCAACGAAGGGCGCCACCGCCAGCGGCCTCTACTACATCAGGCCGGCGAAGGCCGCGGAGCAGTTCCTCGTCTACTGCGAGATCGACAGCTTCGGCCGTGGCTTCACCGTCATCCAGCGGGTCTGCGTCGCTTCTAGCATCTTCACGCTCTCCTGTCAGATGAAAGACATTCTCTTATCTCTACTGACTCTTCCGCTGTGTCCACAGAGACGCGATGGCAGCGTGGACTTCAAAAAGAACTGGGTCCAGTACAAGGAGGGCTTCGGTTACCTCTCGCCGGACGACACCACCGAGTTCTGGCTCGGAAATGAGAAGATCCACCTGCTGACCACCAGTTCCAGCCTCCCGACTGTGCTGAGGTTAGAAATGGTGGACTGGGAGGGCAACCAGAGGTAGGAACACACTACCAGGGAGGATTATGGGTAGGCGTGATCTTTCCTTTGAGGAAGAGGTTTTGGCTTCTTTTCTCCAGGCACGCCGACTACAACATGTTCCGAATCGGCTCAGAGCAAGACAAGTACCGTCTGATGTACGGCTACTACTACGGCGGCGACGCCGGAGACGCTTTCGACGGCTTTGACTTCGGAGATGATCCCAGCGACAAGTTCTACACGTCTCACAACGGCATGCAGTTCAGCACCTTCGACATGGACAACGACAAGTTTGACGGCAACTGCGCTCTGCAGGACGGCTCCGGCTGGTGGATGAACCGGTGCCACGCCGCACATCTGAACGGCAAATACTACCTGAGTAAGACGGCGCGGATGAAACGAACCCTTCATGTCCTGTTTGTGTTTCCGTTTCAGCTCTACTCTAACGTTTCCGTCTTCTCTTGATCTAGACGGCCGGTACACAGCAAAGGATGCCGGTGAATACGGTTTCGACAACGGCATCATTTGGGTCACGTGGCACAACCGCTGGTACTCCCTGAAAGAGACCACCATGAAGCTCATCCCCCTCAGCCGCATCACGACGGGCGGACAGCAGTCCGGTGCCAAACAGTTCGAAGGGCTCGGACTGTAAAACGCAGGCCAGCGTCGGCGCGCTCAGCCGTGTGTGTCTCCGTGATCTGACCTTCTTCGCCCTTTTTCCGTGTTGTTGAAAAATAAATGTTTTTTTTCATAAACTCTTGAAAAGCCATGGAAATAAACATACCACAAAGAATAGGGCTATTGTTGTTATTTTGTCATCTTGTGTCGTTTTAACAGGTTCAAAAAAATACAAATAAAATAAACTGGTTTAAACAGTAGGTCTCCCCATCCCCAGTCCAGAACTTTGCCCGTCCGGGGCGAAAGAGACCGAGAGTGAGAGGAGAGGAACAGCAAATCCCGCGCCTGTGTCTAGGGATGTCTTTATGGTTTTAAGTTTTAAAATAAAATATATGGTGGTAAGATTAAAATGCGGGACACATCTTCAATTTGGGCTATGTGGGATTTGAGATAATTAAAAAAATGCTGTACGGTCTCGCACAATGCGGGATAACTGATCACCCTACATGGGGCACAGAGGCAGTCTTGTGTAATCACTGTCAGTGTCAGAGCGGAGAGGCAGATGTTCTGCAGCGCAGGTTTAAATATAATACGGTGTTTTTATGTTAATAAAGTAAAAGGCAGAGCTACAAAAGGTCAGTAGTAGCAGTTCGAGGAAGCGCCCGCTTTATTGCGTGTTTAACTTCCTCCTCCTGGCCGTCAGGTGGCGCCGAACAAATCCGAAGAGCATTGTTGTTGTTTACATCCGGGTCGTGTCGCTGTCGCTTTTCCGGTGACGCTTATGGGGTTTGCGATTGTGATTTTTGTTTGAAGCAACCAAGCTGTAACTTATCAAACGTATTTTGATCAACTTTGTTTTTTTAATCCGTTCTAACTCCCTCACGATGACTGAGGTAAGTAAAGGCTTTTAAAAAAATTCAACCGCTAGGTTATTAGGTTAGGTTATTCCCGTTCTCGTGCTGTGGAACGTCGCCGGGCCCGGCTAATTGCTGGACCACGTTTCGTTGACGTTATGATTGAGTTGTGTTTTGGTCTATGTACGCGGACAGACTAACGTAGAAACGATGCGGGCTTGAATAAATAATAAATAAATCTATCTTGAAGACATATTTTTTTCTGCCGCAGGATGTCCAGAAACACTCGGTCCACACTCTGGTCTTCAGATCCCTCAAAAGGACGCATGACATGTTTGTGTCCGACCAGGCGAAGTCGATCACACAAGATGAAGAAAGGTAATGATTGTCTGAGAAATGGTTCAATTTAAGCAGGCAATAAGTCCTCAAGGAATGGGCTAAGATTCCAGAAGCTGGAGTCTGGATGTGGACCCTACTTTGGAGCAGATCATTCTTGTCTTCTTGTGAGACGGTTGCAGATATTTGCTCCTGTTTTCTGCAGCTTCAAGGTGAAGATGGGCGTGAAGCTGAAAACCGAGTACAGCGCCGTTTTACACATGCCCGTCCTGAAGGAAGACAAAGACCGAGTCTCTCAGCATCATGGCAGCGTGCAGAACCAGCACCGCTTTCCCGATGTGTTTTCCCAATATCTATCTGGAACTGACCCGGAATACCTGATCACGGGGACCCACCCTTACCCCTCTGGTCCCGGTAGGTTCTCTGCTGTTCATTTAACCGCTCTCCATGCTATTCCAGCGTTTATCCGTATGCGTTTGCTTCAATAGGAGTCGCTCTGACTGCCGAAACGAAGCTCCACCGGAACCCGAGTGAAGCAGGAGTCCACTCCATGGCGCTGGCTCTGCCGCCCTCGCAGGCCAGGTAAGCCTGCGTGGGTCGGTTCTGGTGTCGTTGTGGCACGGGCAGCGTACCGATAGTATTTGCAGGATTTTGACGCCGCCTGTTTTTTTAGGCAGGATGCTAGCCGCACCGCCGCCGGCGTCGTTGACATCCACCGGCACGCGGGCGGAGCAGAGCGGTCTCTTCCCCAGTCCGGCGCTCTGGTCGGTCCACTTTGATGTCTTTGTCTGTCCCTGAAAGACGTGCACGGCTCAAAAACGAATGTCTTTTATTTCTAGTCACTCCTGGAGGGGAGCGGGACCAGGAATACCTCGCTTGTGCGGAAAGCGCCGACCATGCCCAAGCCCCAGTGGCATCCTCCGTGGAAGCTGTTCCGGGTGACGACGCGTTGTTTCGGCTCCCGGCGGTTCACGCCGCGCTTCGCCTGGAACCAAGACTTCATTGTTTCCGTTTTCTCTGACAGGTCATCAGCGGCCACCTCGGCTGGGTGCGGTCCATCGCCGTGGAGCCGGGGAACCAGTGGTTTGTGACGGGGTCTGCTGATAGAACGATAAAGGTCAGTCCGGCTTGATGTCTGGACGCCTGCTGAGATGCTCCCGATATGACCAGGAGGGGGCGCGCTGTTTTTTAATCCACAGATCTGGGATCTGGCCAGTGGGAAGCTGAAGCTCTCCCTGACCGGACACATCAGCACGGTGCGCGGCGTGGCGGTCAGCAATCGCAGCCCCTACCTGTTCTCCTGCGGGGAGGACAAGCAGGTCAAGTGTTGGGACCTGGAGTACAACAAGGTAGGGGGCGCTATGATAAGGGTGTAAACGAGTGTCTGCCCCCCCCCCCCCCCCCCCTCACTGGGATGACCCCGATGATGCGTTCAGGTCATCAGGCACTACCACGGACACCTCAGCGCCGTCTACGACGTGGACCTGCACCCGACTATTGACGTGTTGGTGACGTGCAGCCGGGACTCCACGGCGAGGGTGAGCCCCGCCCTCTGCACCGTAAAGCCTTAAAGGCAATGTGGAAATGGGAAGACTTAAATTCACGGAAGGAAAACGTCATTTTAAAGAAAAAGTTTTATTCATTCGGAGGCTTTGAAAAACTAAAAGTCGCCGTTTAATCGAATCCTGTTTTTCTAGCTTCATTCCGTTCTCTTCTCTTTTGCGCTTTATCTTCCGGGTCATTGATTACCTGTTTACACGCAGGTGTGGGACATCAGGACGAAGGCTAACGTCCACACGCTAACGGGCCACACCAACACCGTGGCCACGGTGAGGTGTCAGTCGGCAGAGCCGCAAATCATCACTGGTAAATCCTGTTCAACAAACGGTCGAAGCGCTGACGGCTGATTGGTCGCTGATGGGCCGCTCTTTGATCTTCGGGTTTAGGAAGCCACGATTCCACCATCAGGCTGTGGGACCTGATTGCTGGCAAAACCAGAGCCACGCTGACCAACCACAAGAAATCCGTCCGGAGTATCGTCCTGCATCCCAGACAGTGAGTAAAACGGGCCTGAACTGCGAGCAAGACTTGTGGGAGACGGTCGCCATGGTAACGCACGGCACACACCTTCCATTGTTTTAAAACGAGCGAACGCCGAGCACGCCGTCGTCCCCGTTCTCCGTTTCCTAGATACACTTTCGCCTCTGGTTCCGCCGACAACATCAAGCAGTGGACGTTCCCGGACGGGAACTTCATCCAGAACCTGTCCGGGCACAACGCCATCGTCAACACGCTGGCGGTCAACTCCGATGGCGTGTTGGTGTCTGGAGGTACTTCGCTCTTTTTGTTGCGGCTGATCAGGAAGCTCGGCGCAGCCAACCAATCGTGGAGCTCCTTTCTCTCTCCCTGCGCAGCGGACAACGGGACCATCCACCTGTGGGACTGGAGGACGGGCTACAACTTCCAGCGGATCCACGCCGCCGTGCAGCCCGGATCTCTGGACAGCGAGTCGGGCATCTTCGCCTGCTTGTTCGACAACTCTGAGAGCCGACTCATCACCGCCGAGGCCGACAAGACCATTAAGGTTTACAAAGAGGACGACAGCGCCGTAAGTCCAGCGTTCCCGTCCCGCACCGCGTTCCTACGGGAAACGTTCCCGGCGGCAGGCTGACCCAATCCCGGCTTTCTCTGTTCCAGACGGAAGAAAGTCACCCCGTCAACTGGAAGCCAGAAATTCTCAAGAGAAAAAGATTCTAATCATTTATTTTTTTTAGTTTGTTCCTTCTTTCGACGCCAACATTTTCTCCCCCTTTTTTTTTTTTGGACCGAACTTCCTGTCGGTGACGCGGTCTCAGTCTAAGAACCATTTACAGTCCTCGCTGTAGGACGTCTGTCCGGTGAAGCGGCCGCTCTGAACCGCCAGGAAGCTCCCGGAGCGTTTGTGCTTGATGACGACGGCCATCCGGTGGCTCCGGTCCGTCTGATCCACTAGCAGCAGCCACTCTTCGCTCGCGGACGGGCTGGACTCGGAGTGGACCCGCTCCCCGACGGGGTCAGACCCTGCGGACAGACGTTTTTTTTTGTCGCGCCACAGTGAAATGTCGCTCTTTTTTTTCTCTAGCTTTGGATGTGAAGTTTATTTTGCTCCGGTTAATAAAGTCCACACTTTCACGTACCGGTACTTCCTGATTGGTCTCACTCACCCAGGTATCTGCTGCTGGCGGCGTTCCTGTAGTATTTGCAGCCGCTCCCTTTGATCTCCTCCCAGTAGCCACGCCCCCCGGGGGTCTCGCTGAGCTCCACTGTGTTTCTGCCATCACCGGTCCGGTGGGCCGCCGGCTGTTCTGTGAAATCAGAGTCAGAACGCACAGAGGACAGTCGAGAGTCTTCAAATGAAATGTCCAGATCTCGGGGGCAACGGCCCCGTTGGCGTCTACCTGACTCCACGATGTACAACTTTGAGAGAGCGTGGCGAAACCTGCGGCCCGGTTTCTTCTTGAGGAGCGGCTTCGCCGGTTCTGGCTGATCCGGCTCGCTTGGAGGTTCTGCCGCCAGCAGGTCGCCGGCGTTGAACGCGATCTCCGCCTCCAGAGACCTGAGACACAGCTCAAAGTCTTCGTCGTCCTCTTCTGCTTTTCTGGAAGAGAACGGGGACGTGAGACGGAAAGACGGACGGCGTGGACGCGCGAGTATTTGTGGGGGGGGGGTCCGGGCTTACCTGAAGTCCACCCAGAGCAGGCCGGCGGTGATCAGTCCCAGCCACTCGCTGGCCTCCCATTCGCTGGCCAGCATGACCGGCACGATGACGGCCGCCCTGGCGTCGGCGTAGTTCAGCTCCTTCTTGCAGCTGCGGGACGCCTGATAGGCCGGAGTCATGAACGCACAAACGACCGACGCCTCCTCCACGCCTGCAGCCATCCTGTGGGAGGGCGGAGTCACGCAACGGCGTCATAGCGTAACGGCGGCGCCGACGCGTTCACCCGTACTCACGAGTCGTTTATGTTCCCCGTCACCCCGCCCTCGACGTCCATCCACACCGGCAGGCCGGCGTCTCTGAGCCGGTCGTGGACCCGTTTCACCAGAACCTGGTCATCCCGCTGGTAGGACAGCATGACGTGACCCGGCATCGCACCCGGGGAACGGTTAGTAGCGGCGAGGGGTCGCTGAGCAGAGAGACTCGGTCGTTACGCTGCTTGTGTACGAAGCCATACATCTCGGGTTACTTCTGTTGCTTGGTTACGGAGTCCGTCGTCACCAATGGGAGGACGGATTCCTGCAGGACCAATCAGAACTCTTGTGTTTGTGTTAGGAAACCCACCCTGGAACATGTATAGTCATTTTTACTTGGAAAATGCAAAGCAAAAAATTTTTTTCAAGCAAATTCTTTAATTTATTCTGTTGGAATAAACATTTAAAATCTATAGAACCCAATATAATTCAAAAGCAAATCAGAATTTATGACATTTTCTTTGACCAGGAGATCGTAGAGGATTTATGCCTTCGTGTATATTTAAATAAAACCTAGTTTTATGACACAAACATCATGACGGTTTTTGTTTTTTTGCCTGTAACCCAGAAAACTTTCTAAAACCAACTTTAGACTTTAAATAATAACCGAACGAAGGTTATTGTGGTTTACTTCGTGTTCTAATGTTACTGTGACTTAAATAAGTTGTAAGAATTATCATTCAATCGTTCACATTGTGTGTTTAGAAATGACCAATAGAAAGGTAGTTAAGTGTTACTAAATTATATGCATCTGAAAAGGAAAGGCGTGGGAAGCCAGCGTGGGAGCAGGAAGCGTCTTATCTTGAATTCACTATCAGCGGAAGGAAGTCAAGGAACACCTGTCGGACGTGTACCTGCGTTCTGCCTGCATTCTCTGTTTCCACCGGCAGATGGCGCAATCCGAACACTTCATGGTTACTTCAAACATTAAACTGCTTACTTTCTTTTTTACTTTTATTTTACCGCAGAATGTAACCTAATTGTTTTTCTACTTTTATGCCGACTTCTTCCAGATGAAGGACTGGTCTTTAGTCGACGCGCGGCGCGGTGGTAAATCTCTTGGCCTAATTAAATCTTATGAAATCAGGGCCACACAGATGGACCCCCCCACACACACACACACCCCCGCCCACGCGTGGGACGTGCCGCGCACCAGGAGGTGTGCTCAGTTTGCGGCTTTGCGCACCAAGTGTCTTCAACGCAGTGTTGTTTGGAGCTTAAATGTCATGACGCGCTCCCCGAGGCTTTTACGCGCGCTAAAAACGGTGCGTTTTATGACGTTTCGCGTTGGAGCCGCTGCTCCGACATTTGATTGACGAGTCTGACTTTGACGTCCTGAAATATGGAGCCGCAGTTCCGCTGACGGGAGGAATGGGTCTCCAAAGCGCCGCCGCCTCGGTCCTTTGGACGCACATCTTGCCGCTGCTTTGCGCGCAGTCGCTCGCGCAGGTGTTCAACCTGACGCTGTCCGTGAAGGAGGGTCTGCCTGCGAAAACCATCGTTGGAGACCTCGGAGCGGGTTTACGCGGGCCGAGCAGCGGCTTCTTCATCTCGGAGAGCAGAGACTCGTACGTCTTCAGGGACCTGGAGATAGACGCCGACACGGGGATCATCTCCACGGCCGTGGTCCTGGACCGGGAGCGCAGGGACAGGTACGACTTCGTGGCCGCGACTCTCACAGGTGAGATGATTCGAGTGGAAATAGAGGTGAGGGACGTGAACGATCACGCGCCCGCCTTTCCCGCGGAGGAGGTCGACTTGGAGATGTCAGAGCTGAGCCCCCCGGGGAGTCGCTTACAGCTCCAAGGTGCTGAAGATGAGGATGAGGGTGAACTCGGGACGCGGGGGTACCGGATCACGGAGAGGGCGATGGGGGAGCTCTTCCACCTGGAGTATCGAAGCGGGTCCGAGGACAACCTGAGCCTGGATCTCGTCCTCGTGAACAAACTGGACAGAGAGACGCAGGATTTCTACTCCCTCACCGTCGAGGCCTTCGACGGCGGCGTCCCGGCCCGGACGGGGACGCTCAGGGTGAGCATCCGAGTCCTGGATGAGAACGACAACCCCCCCGCGTTCAGCCAGAGCGAATATCACGCCTCCCTGCGCGAGGACGCGCCGGCGGCGTCTCCCGTGTGTCGAGTTCACGCCGCTGACCTTGACCTCGGCGACAACGGCCGGGTCTCTTACGAGATCAACCGGCGTCAGAGCGACCCCGACGAGTTCTTCTCCGTCGACGAAGCCAGCGGGGCGGTGTCCCTCAACAAGCCCCTCGACTATGAGACGCAGCCCTTCCACGAGCTGATCGTCCGGGCGAGAGACAACGGGGCCCAGCCGGGGCACAGCACCAGCTTCGTCCGGGTGAAGGTTCTCAACGTCAACGACAACAGTCCCGCCATCGGCGTGATGTTCCTCAGCGAGACCGGAGAGGCGGCGGTGTCGGAGGCGGCGGGCGTCGGGGACTACGTCGCCCGGATCTCGGTGTCCGATCCGGACTCCGAGGAGCAGAGGGTCGCCGTCGCTCTCCACGGAGGCGACGGGAAGTTCGCCCTGAAGCAGGTGGACGACTTCCTGTATGCGATGTGCGTCAGCGGCGAACTGGACAGGGAGGAAACGGACCTGTACGAGGTGACGGTGCGGGCCTCAGATTCTGGGAGCCCACCCCTGAGCAGCGAGACTGTCTTCGTCCTGCGAGTGACCGACGCCAACGACTGCCGCCCGGTGTTCGAGAAGGACGAATACACCGTCAGCGTCGCTGAGGATGCGCCTCCCGGGAGTTCCCTGCTCCGGATCCAGGCCCGGGACGCCGACGAGGGCGTTAACGGCAACATCAGGTACTCCATCAGGTCCGGCCGGGACGGCCTGATCGGGATAGGCCCCGAGTCCGGCCTGGTCTCGACCGCTGCAGCTCTGGACAGAGAGGCGCGGATGCAGATCCGGTTCCTGGTGGTGGCGGCTGATGGAGGGGATCCGCCGCTGTCGTCCACGGCGACGGTCACGCTGCAGGTGGAGGACGTCAACGACAACGAGCCGGTGTTCCGGCAGCAGCTGTACAACGTGTCCGTGCCGGAGCACAGCGCGATCGGAAGCTGCTTCTTACAAGTACGTTGGAAAAATAAAGACGCGTGACCTTAAACTCTCGGGCCGCCAAAAAATCGCCAGAGCTGAAACGATTATCAATTAAATAGTGGATTCCTTCTTTCCTTCAGGACGGGAAACAAACGTAGTTCCGGGTTCTCGGTCTCACGAAGACAAACGTGGCCTTCAGGCGCGGCACAGAGACCCCGGTGTCCGTCCCCCGCGCACACAGATAGGACCCGCGTGGTGCCCGGTACCGCCAACGGGACAAACGGCGTCTTCTTTGGCGCTTTATTTAGAGAAGACGTCATTAGAGCTCTTTAAATGACTTTTAACGGCTGTTCGTTGCGTGTGTTCGCTCAGCAGACGATCAGAGAGCCCAGACGTCGACAGACTCCGTGACGTCAAAATAGCATTTTATTTAATGGAGTTTTAATTGGGATTATGGATTATGGATTATGGACTGCATTCATTCTTAGTGAGAGCTCCCAACTACCGGGCGCTCATAAACGTCCTGTGAACCACACCCTGCCGTTCTCAGAAGCCAATCAGAGCTTTGTCTGTGTCTCTTGATGTCCCTCTGGTCAAAGGTCATGGCGTGTGAGATGAGGTCACCTTTATGGCTCTGCCTGTAAGGTGTGGATCTGAGGCGTGTTGTTAAATCGCTTGTTTTTCCAGGCAGTGATATTTTTCACCCCGTGATGGGTGGGAT
Organism: Brachionichthys hirsutus; assembly: GCF_040956055.1. Taxonomy (NCBI): domain Eukaryota; kingdom Metazoa; phylum Chordata; class Actinopteri; order Lophiiformes; family Brachionichthyidae; genus Brachionichthys; species Brachionichthys hirsutus. The sequence continues at coordinate 10,930,776 of NC_090913.1, forward strand.
TTTATTTTTTTATGCTTTTATTGTGTTGATTTAAGTGTTATGGACCAGCTGGCTAATGCTAGTTTTAGCATTAAATCAGCCCCCCCCCCCTTCAGGTCGTCGCCACGGACGCCGACGGCCCCGAGTTCGGCACGCTGCTCTACTCTCTGACCGACGGCTTTGACGAGCCGGACAAACACCCCCTCTTCAAGGTGGACCCCCAGACGGGGGCGCTGTGTGTGTCTCAGGATATCGATGGAGACGGCAAACAGACGTTCTTTGACGTTCTAATCAAAGCTGAAGACCCGGTGAGCGGACGCCGTCTGCCGTCCCCACGCGGTCCACATCCTTTTTGTCTCCTCGGTGAACCTTTTGTCCCTTTTGTCTCTTTTCAAACGCCAGGGCGGCCTGAGCGCCCAGACCTACGTCCACATCGAGGTGGAGGACCTGAACGACAACGCCCCCGTGTTTAACCCCGACCGCTACTCCACGAGCATCGGCAGCCACACGCCGCCCGGCACGGAAATCCTCAATGTCATCGCCACCGACCGGGACTCGGGCGGGTTCGGGCGCGTCACCTATGATGTCCTGCCCGGTGACGTGTCCGGTCTGTTTGCACTGGACAAACAAACAGGTGTTTTTACTGCTATTGCTATATGATCGTAAGTATGGTGGCCTGAAGGGTCAAAAACAACAATCCTCCCACCCCTACAGGAATGATCTTCCTGACCGCCGCCCTGACCCGCCTGGGTGCCGCTACCGTGAAGCTCCTGGTGTCGGCGCAGGACGGGGGTGGCTTGACCTCGGTCAGGCCTGCAGAGGTCACCATCGACGTGTTACGCGGCGCTCAGGCTCCGGCGGCGTTCCAGAGGTCACGCTACACCTTCGCGGTGCCCGAGGACGCCCCGCCAGGGACGTCGGTGGGGACGGTGGCGGCCGCCAGCCCGACGGGTGAGTTGTCTTTTAAAGAGGGGAGGAGCTTCGAACCAATCCCGCCTGTCGTAAATGTCCCGCCGTGCTTTTCATCACTCACCTTGTCAGTGGGCCTCCATTGCAGGTCAGGTGACCTAAATCCTGTGTTGGGATTGGCTGCTGATATATGAGTGTAGAAAATGAACTTTTACGCTTGAAGTTTTAGCTTTAAAAAAAAAAAAAAGGGACACGTCCAACGCAGGTCGGATCATGAGGATTGACTCAGTCGTTATATTACGCTGCTCAGATTAGGACATTATGTTTTTGTGATTGTTACCGTGGCAATGGAATCTCCTCCCAGACATGAAGAGGCAGGCGGTAAAGAAGAAAGCTGCGGTTTAATCTTTAATCCTCTTTGGGCACACGATGATAAAAGTACAAAGACGGCACCACATGTCTCATTCTCACCTTAGAGGTCAATGAGAGCCCGGTCCCAAAATAATCTACTGGATTAATGCAATAAGAATGTATTCTATTCTAAACATGTTTTTTTGGGGAGAGTTTATTCTGTGTATTTGCAGCTAGAAGAGGACAAACTGGAATCTGTTTGAAGCTAAGCAGCTTGTCTTCTGTCTAATGTCTGACCTCCTGTAACAAACCCCCCCTCTTGTTTGGGAGGGTATATCCCCCCCCCCCCCCGGTTTATCCCTTAGAGACCACTCGCTGCGCTGCCACACCAGACAGTCATTAAGGGTTGTCTAATCAATTAAGAGATTAACGCGTCGACGTGCAGAACCGGACCTGCCGGCCGGGCTCCGGCGCCGTTAAGCTTCCTGCTTGCTTCAGAGCGATGCGCCGACTTCACAAACACACGGAGCGGATTAACGGGATCTCCTGACCCGGCGCCGTCGTCCCTTCGTACGGCCGACCCGACGTCATTTTGCCGGGTTGTAAATACGTCTGTTTTCTCATCCCGGCAGACTCCGTGGGATCCGTATCCTACCGGATCTCGTCCGGAGACCCTCGGGGTTGGTTCTCCGTCCATCCGGAGTCCGGCCTGATCAGCAGCATCGAACCGCTGGACCACGAGTCCCAGCCGTACGTCCTGCTGGTTCTGCAGTCCTTCACCGACGCCTCCTCGGTTTACGGCACCGCCCAGGTCAACGTCACCGTCGGCGACGTCAATGACAACGCTCCGGCGTTCCCCCGGCTCAGCGACGCCGTCACGTTGTCTCGAAGCACCCCCCCAGGAACCGTGTTGTTCATCGCCCACGCGCACGACCGTGACAGCGGCGCAAACGGGAGGGTGCGGTACCACCTGAGGAGTACCGGGAACGGTACCTTTCTGGTCGACCGCCACCTCGGCGCAGTGGCGTTGAATCGGAGCTTGCCGGCGGGCCGCTGGCAGCGTTGGACCCTGGAGATCGTGGCTGAAGACGAGGGAGAACCTTCACGAAGCTCGACTCTGGTCCTCGCGGTCCACGTGGAGCGAAGCGCCGCCGAGGACGGCCTGGCCTTCGAGACGCTCGCCTACCAGGTGGAGATCGGCGAGGGCTTCCGGAGGGATTCCAGGGTCATCCAGGTGAGGGCGCAGCGGAGCCGGGGAACCCGCCGGGACTCGGGCATCACCTACGCCTTGAAGGCGGACGCCGGGCATTCCCCTGCCCCGTTTCGGATTCACCCGGACACCGGGTGGTTGTATCTCTCTCGCGGTTTGGACTACGAGACGGAATCCGCGTTTCGATTCCAAGTGTCGGCCTCGGCCGGGGCGGCTTCGCCGGCCGACGTGACGGCCGTCGCCACGGTGACGGTCCTGGTGCTGGACGCCAATGATAACGCCCCGGTGTTCAGCAGCGAGGTCTACTACTTCACGGTGTCCGAGGGGCCGTCTCCTCGGGGCCCGGTGGGAACGGTGAAGGCCACGGATGAAGATTCCGGGGGAAATGCCCGGCTCTCCTTCCTCCTGCTCTCGGATGGGAAGTTCTTCCGCATCAACGCCGAAACGGGTAAAGAGAAACGCCACGGCGCTGACGCCATCGCGTCGGACTCGGCCGCATCCTCGCCCCCCTCTCTGTTTTACAGGTGAGATCATCAACTGGGTGGCGCTGGACCGCGAGCGGCGCAGCCAGCACAGTCTGAAGGTGATGGTGACGGACCAGGGTCGCCCCCGGCTCAACGCCACCGCCGCCGTGCACATCCTGGTCACCGACATCAACGACAACGCACCACAGTTTACGCACCTGCCCGCCAGCAAGGAGCTCAGCGTCCAGGTACGGTTGGGATTCGCTACAGACGGTGTCCCCCTTTCTAACAAGGTGGGCGGGACAGAGGGAAGGCACCCGGCGCTGCTCGGAGTACCGCCGGGCGCCTTCATTTTGGATTTGTTGCAGATACGGGCCGGCCTCCCCGCAGGCTCGCTGGTCACCAACATGTTTGCCAAAGATTTGGACGCGGGGGAAAACGGAATCGTCGCCTTCTCGTTGATCGCGGGTGAGTTCGGCCCGGCGGACGCCATTACGACACGCCCCCCCCCCCCCCCCTCCTGTCGATGAGTCGCTGACCTCGCCGGCCTTTACGTCTCTTCTGTCTCTCAGTGGGGGAAGGGGCTGGACATTTTGAAATCGACAGAGAACGGGGAGACGTCCGAACGACGGCGCTTTTCACCCGCGACCCTGAGCCGTACTACACGTTGAAAATAACGGCCGAGGACGGCGGAGCAGCGCCTCTGGAGGACGCCGCCGTCCTTCATGTGCAGGTGCAACCCCAAAAAAAGCCTTGACTTACCCCCCCCCCCCCCCCCATAAGCTACAGAATTAGACTCTGTGTGTCCCGCCTGCAGGTCCATCGGGGGGAGGCCGTGCACGGCCGCTCCGATCACCACATCATGAGGCGTTTTTCGGTGAGGGAGGACGCCGAGCCGGCGACCGCTATCGGCTCCGCCAGCGTTTCCGAGAAAGGCACGTTCCACTATTCCATCGCCGAGGGCGACGGGAGCGTCCACTTTGGCGTCGACAGCTCCTCTGGCGACATCTACGTCAACCAGCCGCTGGACTACGAGTCGGCCGCGCGATGCGTCCTCATCGTTCAAGCGGAAGGCGCAGGACGCCATCCCAGAGCCAACGCGTCGGTGCTGGTCAGCGTGCTGGTGGAGGACGCAAACGACCACGCGCCCTGGTTCCCCGAGAAGCTGCTGGTGTTCGGTCTGTGGGAGGACGCCGCCGTGGGCTCGCTGGCGTTTACCTTTCACGCCAAAGACGCCGATGGGACGTTTCCCAACAGCGCCCTCCGCTACTCCATGACCTTTGAGCAGAAGCTCAGCGCGGCCTCGTCACGCTTCCCCTTTCAGATCGACCCTCACACGGGAAGCCTGACCGTTGTGGCGCCTTTGGACCGGGAGACGACCTCGAGTTTCGCCTTGACCGTCACGGCCACCGACCAGGCAGAAGCGCCGGACGAGCGCAAGCAGGCGTCGGTGACGGCTCAGGTCTTCCTGCTGGACGTGAACGACAACCGTCCCGTGTTTGTGTCGCTCGCCGCGGCGGGCGTGACGGAGGACGCGGAGGAGGGGAGTCTGCTGCATCACTTTGTGGCCATAGACGGCGATCTCGGCGAAAACGGACTCGTCTCCTACGCCGTGCTGGCTGGAAACCAGAACGGACTTTTTAGCTTGGAAGAAAAAACAGGTGAGAAAACGGCTTCTTCTTCAGGCTTCTGTTCTTCTCTTATCACAGGAACTATCCCCCCCCCCCAGGCCTCTTGTTCCTCTCAGCCCCTCTGGACTACGAGAGCCAGCGGTTCCACCGTCTGACCGTCCGGGCCCTGGACCACGGCCTGCCCCCGCTCTCCTCCACCCAGACCCTGACAGTGGAGGTGGGGGACGTGAACGACCAGGCTCCCGTCTTCAGCCAGAGCGTCTACAACGCCAGCGTGACGGAGAACAGAGACCCCGGCGAGCCGGTGATCCGCGTCTCGGCCTCCGATGAGGATTCAGGTGATTCTGACTATTTGACGGCGCGTTTAAACGCACGGTCGGTCTATTTTCTTTTAACTGTGATCCTTTTGGGAAGCTGCTGGGTGAGCTTCGGTTCTCGTTTAGACATGCAGTGTGCAGCAGGCGCGCCTAGATGGCAGCACCAGCATATGGCGATCGTGTTTGTGTGAGTTTCAGCTGAACTTTGACTCCGCAGTGAATCAAATGTTGTTTAATTGAAACAAACCCGTGCCCCCCCCGTATGTCGTGCTGCATGTTCACAACTCTGCACATCCGCCCTGCTGATTTTAGCCCGCTGCGCTCGGAGCCTCCCGCTCGCCATTCCCACCCGGCCATGTTGACTGTAGGTGGCGGCAGGACCGGTACGGGAGGGGTTTCTGCATGGACGGACATTCTTGTCCAAGAACAGCAAGCGCGGCTCCTCTGGGAGGTTTGGAAGCTCCTCCCTCGTGATGATGTCCATAATTTAAGCCATCTGTGCCAATAGGCGCCGTGTTTTCACCCGTCTCCACAAATCAGCGTGTCTGGCAGCTCGGCCCGGCTCTCCCACCAGTCCTATTTGATTATCATTGCCCCCCCCAAAAGATGAACATGGGTTTGTGCCAGTGTTGGTTTCTGTATCTGGTTTCCATGTGTTGGAGCCAGTAAGAGGAAACACGTGCGACACCAGCGAATGTGACGGCGAGGCGTTTGTGTCCAGGATTGTACAATCGTAGGAACAATGAATGCAAATAAAGCCAAAACAAGTCAAAGCTACAACGTGACCTTTTACACACGTCAGAGATGCAACCCAGCAACGGGCGCTGGGAGCAACGCCCTGGAGCACGATGGCCTTTACACATGATCTGGTTGCAAACGGCTTCAAAATGACAGCGTTTAAAATGAAGCACGGTTCCATGTTTCATTGAACGTTGCATCCAATCACTGTCCGGCGCAGCCAATGAGAAGCGGGGCCAACCTCGTAGCTGCATTTCTGCGTGATATAAAACTCGTGCTTAACCAGTCGGAGAGTAATTCCAAAGCTAACTATTCCTGCTAGCTTATGTGCGGCTGCCAATGGAGAAACCACCAGACCTGAAAGCAGCAGAGCCGCGGGGCTCGGAGTTTTGGCTTTTCGCCCCCCCCCCCATCAAGTTTTAAAGGTGGGACGCACAAAGTAGATTCTGTTTTCAATTTAGCATCAGATGCTCGGTGTGAAGCGGTAGCTGATCCTGATGTGGAGTTGATGCGAGTTCTAACAAAGGAATAAAATGGTTTCATCTTTGGTGGAGAAAATGAACACTGAAGGAAAATATCTGATTATAAACCAAGAGACGTATTTATTATGTCTTGTTAGATATATAATTTGTCTGAGTTGATCTGACTTTTTGGGTTGAGGCTGAGCTGACTGCTTAACGCTTGTCCTCCAGAGGAGAACGCCGTGGTGTGGTACAGTCTGCTGCCCGGCCCCGGGTACGAGCGCTTCAGCATCAACCCTTACACCGGTTTGATCACCACCACCTCCTACCTGGACAGGGAGCAGCAGCAGCACTTCACCCTCAGAGGTAGGACACGATTCTCCCGTATATGCGAGGTTCCTGCCACCGGCTCAGATTTTTCCTACTTAGGAGGTCATAAAGTGTGAAGTTGCTGCAGACGTTCTCAGAGCGGCGGCTCTGACGTCGAACCTCTGACTGCTGCCGCCCCCCGCCGCCTTCTGAAGGAGTGTTTTCCTACAGTCTATCGCGGGAATCGGCAATTACAGCGAAACGTCTCGGCAGTGTTTGGTGATAAACTGCTTGCAGATGTTCTGTCATAATATTTGACCAGTCGGCAGATTGATGATCGATTTCAATACGATAACAGAATCCACACGACATGAAAACATGAACGTTTTTGAACCTGTACTGGGCTTTTATCTGGTTGCGCATGAAAATAAATGGTTATCTTTCACTGTGTATTAAAATCTCACTATACTTTAACGGTGTACTTTGAAGGCTGGAATTTTATTTTCATTCTGGTGATCAGCACTGCTATTAGTATGTCAAAAAATCATCATCAGTATGACGCCACCAAGGTTTCTATGACGACTTGCATGTGACTTTCTGGTGATCCCTCCCTGCAGTTCAGGGCCGGGACAGCGGCCCCCGGCCTCTGTCGGGTACGACCACGGTGCTCTGCTCCGTTCTGGACGACAACGACAACCCTCCAGAGTTCACGCAGTCGTCCTTCCAGATCAGCCTCCCAGAAAACCTTCCTCCCGGGGCCGTTCACGCCGCTCGGGCCTCTGATCCAGACCGCGGGGAAAACGGAACTATACATTACTCCATATTAGGTGAGGAACCGGCGCCTTCCTGTTGAAAGTCGTGTGTAAGATACGAGTTGTGAAAAGTCGTCCCTCGCTTTCCGTCCACTGTCCTCAGGCGACGACTACGGAGGTCGCTTCACCGTGGACAGCCACACGGGGGCCATCAGCACCACACGGGTCCTTGACCGTGAGGAAAGGCAGAACTACACGCTCACCCTCCAGGCCCGTGACCGTGGCCCCGCCCCGCTTAGCTCCACCACTCGGCTCCAGCTGGTCCTCCTGGACCAGAATGATAACGTCCCGTCCTTCACCCGTAAGAGCTACTACGCCTCCATCAGCGAGGGCCTACCCCCGGGGGCCGAGGTCCTGCACCTCGCCGCCTTCGATCCGGACGACGGGCCCAATGGGGAGGTGGCCTACTCCCTGACAGAAGACAGCAGCCAGGGGGGCTTCTCGGTGGATGTCCTGACGGGTGTGATCTACACCACCAGGTCTCTGGACAGAGAGCGCCGAGCTCAGTACACCCTCAGAGCCGTGGCGACCGACGGCTGCAGCCAAGGGCCGCTGAGCGCCGCCGCCTCGGTCGCCATCCAGGTTCTGGACGTGAACGACAACTTCCCGGTCTGCGACCAGAACCCAATCAACGCATGGGTCTCCACGAGGACTCTGCCAAACCAGATAGTTACCACGGTGACGGCGACAGACGGCGACCAGGGCGAGAACGGGACCATAGAGTTCACGTTATCGGACGAGGAAAATCTGTTTGCCGTCGACGGAGAAACGGGAGACGTTTCCCTGAGAAGACGAGTGAGGGCCGGGTTCTCCGGGACGAGGCTGCAGGTTGTGGCTTCGGACCGGGGACGACCTGCTTTAAGCGCCACCTGCTTGTTGTTCATCCATCTGAAGGGAGAACACGAAGGGCTGCAGTTCACAAACAAAGCGTACAACGCGACGGTCGGGGAGAACAGCAGCGCCGGTGCGTCGTGCCGTCGTTTTAGCTTCGGAATTTGCAGCCGCGCTTCAAAGGCCCTCCTTGATCTCTTTCGTTTTCCTTATCAAGGCACTTGGATTGCAAAAGTGGAGGCCAGCGACCCAACCAGCAGCAGACAAAGGATCACGTACGACATTTTCAGCGGCAACGACGATCACATTTTCTCCATCGATCGTCACACTGGTATGAAACATTTCATTTTGCAAGAAAAAGATTCCTTTGTCCATCCATCCCTGTTTATTCTGAGCTGATGGCGTTCCTGTCAAGTGTGCAGGAACGCCATGCAGTGATGTCATCAATATGCTAATAGCAGGAATTGATATTCAGCATCTATTTGACTTTTTCTGTCGGGTTCATCTGGCTGTGTTTACGCAGGTACAAGGTGTCTGTAACGATTGTGATTTCATCCAGGTGAGATCCGCGTGCAGAAAGACAACGCCCTGGACGCGGAGGCGAGTCCGGGGATCCAGCTGGTGGTGCTCGCCGACAACGGGCTGCAGACGTCCCACTGCAGGGTCTCCGTCACCCTGCTGGACATCAACGACAACCCACCGGTGTTTGAACACAGCGGCTACAGGACGGCTGTGTGGGAGGGGCAACCGCACAACACCTACGTCATGCAGGTCTAAACACTCTGACCCAACAAGCGCGAAAGCAGGGACGTCCTGCGTTCGTTATTAATGAGGAATGCGTGTTTATTTTTGCAGGTCTTCGCGTCTGACGCTGACAGCGGGACGAACAGACAGATTGAGTACTCCATATTATCCGGTAACCTTAACGACGCGTTCATTTTGGACTCTGTTCGGGGGATTCTTGCAACCAATGTCGTACTGGATCGAGAAATCACCCCAACGTACAAGTAAGCTTCTAGTATTTTTAGATTAAAAAAAAAAAAAAAAAAAAAATCATTTATAGAAAGATTCTTATCTTTATAATTACGGAGACGCCCATCGTAAGCAACTTCTGTCGTGATGCAACATTTACTAGCATGCACTCATTAGTTGCTTCCTGCCTGTGAATTCAGGTTGATTCTACAAGCGGTCGACGGAGGGAATCCTCCGCTCAGCGGCACGGCCGCCATCAGAGTCCTGGTGGTGGACGTCAACGACAACAGCCCGACCATCCCTCCCGTGGGGCCCGTGGTCATAACGGAGAGTAAGACTCTCTTTGCTCTCAACAGTTCGGCTGTGTCCAGCGTGTCTTTTAACGCCGTCTGTTTGATCTTAGATTTGCCGGCGGGCTACATGGTCGCTCAGATCACTGCCAACGACGTGGACCTGAACTCTGCCATCGCCTTCAGCTTCCCAGGCAACAGGAGCAGCAACGTTCCCTTCGCCATTGACCGATACACCGGCGCGGTTACCCTGACTCGAGCCCTGGACTATGAGGAGCAGACGGAGTACACGCTGGTGGTCTGGGCATCGGACTCCCTCCACGAGACCACAGGGGAGGTCAAAGTTCAAGTGCTTGATGTCAATGACAATGCTCCGGTCTTCACGGAGCTCTCCTACCAGGTAGAGGTGATTTAGAAGGGAGGGAAGGTCAGCAAGCGTTTAACAAAAGCATCTACTTGTACCACTGTCACTGTCTCATTTGCCATTTGTCATCTTCAAGGTGGAGCTCTCCGAGCTGGTTTTAGCAGACACGCTAGTTTTGTCCGTGTCTGCTACCGATAGAGACTCTGGACTCAATGGCAAGATCGTCTACAGACTGCTCTCGTCTCCTCCGCAAGGCTTTTACATCCAGCCAGACAACGGTGAGCGTTTGCCTGACGGAGAGGACGCCTCGCACGGCGTTGCTGCACCGTTTGCTTGTTTGTCTTTGATTTGCATGCGTTGAGATAGAGTAGATCAGCCACGCTTAACCCTCGATCGCCCTCTCTAAAGTCAGCACAAGGACGAAGATCAGTCCTACAGAGCTGACGGGAAACCACTTGTCCTGAGTTCTGGCCAGTCTTTTCCAATACAGTGTGATTCATGGGCTGCTATCCGGTTTGAAATCCAAATTGCAGTATTGAACAAATCCATTCGTCTTGCTTTGTGGTGAGAAGCAGTAACGGGGGGCAAATTTGTATCACTGCGCACTAAAGCTCTACAAATCAAATCCTCTCTTTGTGGTGTGCTCTTCATTTTTGTCTTTTAGGGTCTCTTTTCACCAATAAGCCATTGAAGGCCATCACAAACAGCAACCTGGTCAATCTTTTGGTCGAGGCCAGAGATGACGGCGATCCTGTGCAGTCTGCAGTCACCTCAATAGATGTCCTGATTCTGGACACCAACGACCATGAGCCTTTGTTCCATCAAGACATCTACACGCTCACCGTTCCAGAAGACACGCCCACAGACATCGTCTTGCTGACGCTGTCTGCGGAAGACCAGGACTGGAGCCCTGAAAATACACATTTGGACTACGCAATCATCAAAGGAAACGAGGAGAGGCGATTCTGTCTGGAAGTCAAAATGATTCCGGTTGAGAATCGGATGAGGAATGTCGGGAAGCTTGTTCTGTGTAACCCTTTAGACCGTGAGACGACAGAGAGCTACGCACTAACAGTCAGCGTGTCCGATCGAGGAACGCCTCCATTGAACAGCTCTGCTGTCGTCACGGTAACCGTGACAGACTGCAACGACAATGCCCCCGTATTTTCCAGCTCGGAATACCATGCGCAGGTGAGCGAAAGCAGCCAAGTAGGCACCAGCCTGGTGCAGGTGGCTGCTCAGGACCCGGACCTGGGAGTCAATGGCCTGTTGCGGTATGACATTATCTCAGGGAACAGCAAAGGTCACCACAAGCTTGACCCCCTGTCTGGCCTTCTGGTGGTCAACCACTCACTTGACTATGAGGAAGACTCAAAGTATACCCTGACTGTCCGAGTGTCCGATGGCGGGGAATCATCGGAAGTACGTAAAGTGGCTTTTACAGTGGTGTTCATCAGAGTTTTGGATGAAAATGACAACACCCCATACTTCATGTTCCCTACTGCGAATTGTTCCGTGCTGGAGAACCTCCCAGCGTTCACCCACGCCTGTTCTGTCCACGCCGTTGACAATGACTTAGGCCCCTACGGCAAACTCGCCTACTCCATCCTGTCCTCCTGTTTTATGGATTATGGCAGGGGAAGCCCCGAGAAGAAGGAGGCCTTCGCCATCGATCCTCTAACGGGCGACATTCACACCAGACAGCCCTTTGACTATGAACGAGAAAGGGACTACTGCTTTATAGTTGAGGCCCGAGACAAAGGAGGCAAAGCAGCTACGGTGAGATTGCAGGTCACCATTAAAGGGGTGGATGAGTTCAGCCCCATCTTTACCCGAAAGCGGTACAACTTCCTCCTGCCACAAACCACCAATCTTGGAGAGACGGTTGGTTACGTGATGGCGTTGGACCGCGATGGAGGGATTGATGGGCTGGTGGAGTACTCGCTTCTGAGTTCGTCACCCTTTTTCTCAATCAATAAAACCACCGGGAACATTTTTGTGTCAGATCACGTATATCGCGCGAGAGGCAGCCACGCTAGCGAGGATGTGGTGAAGCTGGTGGTGTCTGCAGGTAGCCCCAAATTGGCCTCCCGGACTACAAACTGCCTGGTGTACATCAATATCTCCGGCTCGGCAGAGGCGCTCGGTGGGGTGGCTGTCGATGCGTACATGCTCAGTTTGAGTATCTCGCTAATCACGTTCCTCCTCGTCCTACTCATCTTTGTCAGCTTGGTTCTCAGGTACAAGATTAAGGAGGCTTCCATCAAAAAGGCTGCTGCCATGGCTGCGAACCTGAGCGACGGCTCTGGCTTGACTCGGAGATCCGATGACGAAATTCAAAGTGCCGTCTCTCTGCAGGAGATGAGACGGCCCAGCATCGCGGTTAGCAAAAGAGAGCCGTACAATCCGTCAGACTCGAGTGGCCGTGGATCGGCCGAAGGCGAGACTGCCGAGGACCAGGAGATCAAGCGGATTAACGCGTGCCCCTGTGAAAGGGACGAATCTGTTTATGGTACACAGACCACAGGAATCCCGCAATCTGCTTTATCAGGGGAGAACGTGTCCTGCCATTCTCTTGATTTAGGGCTAGAGCGTCTTGTCAATAAATGTTTGGTCTCCGGAATGGCCAGCACAGAAAGCCTCTACCACTTCAAAGTAGAAGGTGGAGGTGAGGAACTAATTCCTGCAATACTTAGGGCGAGGGATTTGGAGGAGGGCATGAGGACAAGCCGGTACGCTCCCCTCTCGGAAGCCCACGCCTGTTCGGATTCATTGGCTCATCTGGAGGAGCAGCTGCAAAGCAGCTATTGCTGGGACAGCATCTTGGATTGGGAGCCACGTTACCGGACTCTGGCCTCCGTCTTCACGGACATTGGGATGCTGCCTGATGAGGAGCTTCAAGGTGGCCGTGAGGACTTGGCAACGGAAGCAGGTTGCCTCTTGTACCCACCCCCTCTCATAACGGGCGTGGCTCAGCCTGGCATTAGAACTGTACGTCCACGAAAGCCGGGGCATATCCCAAGCCTGAGGAGAAAGCCCTCTCACCGCAAACATGCATATTCCCCCTTATCGAGGAACACGGGACTCACTCCATCAGCTATGACACCCAGTTTCTCCCCATCACTGTCTTCTCTTACTATTAGGACCCCTAGTGCCTCACCAGTTGTCTCTGAAACCGGTATTGGGGGCATCAGGCTGGACTCGGGGCCCCTTACTGCAAGCCTGCTGGAGACGGAAATGCAAGTATAAGACGCGAAGAGTGAAGCCCTTCGTTCTGTTGCGTCTGTTGAGGGGAGCAGCATCGAGGTTCATCTCAAAGGAGCGAACCAGGCCAAGTGTTATTTAACCGTAACTAAGTTATTTAACTCATTTGATTGGGGGTCATTTCATAACTGTCTTCTATAATATAACTAATATCTGCAAAAGCCCAGACTTGTCTTGTAATATATTCTTTTGTCAGCAAATTGATTATCAAATGATTTCTTGTAAACAGTTTCATACACAACTTGCAGCTTATCAGCGGAAAGTTGTCGAGGATCTTTCCAACTTTAAAAACTAAAGGTGACATCAGTTTGTGACTAAGTCGTTGTTCTGGAACAATAAATATATTGTTTTGAAATGAACCCATTGTTCCTTCCCTCTTCTTTGATTTGTGTGAGAACGGCATGTTGCGCTTCACTGTTGAACAGTTTGCAAAGAAGCAAATAACATTTCCTCCAAATTTTCTTCAGAATGTAAAAATTGCCGTGTTTCCGTGTTTCTGTTTGGCTGGTCGGTGTGTTTTAACAGTTTTAGGCCAACCTGCAGGAACACTGGTGCACATTAAACACAGTTTTCCTTCCTGTACACAGTATTCATTTCCAACAACCTGCAGCGCCTACCTCCATTAAATTACTGAATCTTTCTCAAGACAAGGCTTCAAGTTCAGAAAATAAAGCAGGAGCCATCTTCACAGTCAATAAATACCCCTCCCCCCTCTACAAACCAGTAGACATAGTGATTCTGGGGCTTTTGGATCTCATTCGAGTCTTAGAAGTCCGGCTGGGTTCTTCGCACCAGTTGGTAATCAAGCACTGATTGCAGGGCGTATTAGTGTTCCATGAGCAAATGGCACTGAGCAGCGTTAAAAAGTTAAGGCCAATAAAGGCCTGCAAACTGCGTAATGAGAAGCAATCATCTGTATTAGATCAACACTTGTCAAATCTGTTCAGGGGTCGCCTCCCAACATTTGCCCTGGGTCCCGTTTTCCAGCAGAGCAAGAGGAGAAGCTCCTCCGACAGTTGGGTCTGATAGTTAGACGAGGAGGCATGGGGGCCGAATCAAAGCCAGATGTGTTCTCATTCTGGCTTTGATTTTAGACATATCTCTACTTGCATTCTATAAAGATAAGTACTGGCCCCCGTGCACGTTCTGCATTGTGGTTTCTGGCTTGTATCATGGGGGGGGGGGGGGACTTGAGGCTCTGCGACGCACTGGAGGAATTTCGGCTGCATTAACTTGGCAGAGAAACGGTTGTGGAGCGGGAAATGCAGTCGGGGTGAACGGCGATTTTATAACGAATGGCCCCCGAAGCTGTTTTCATACCCGCTGCTAACAGCTTTGATGCATTGCTACGTTTTTCTCTTGGCTAAAAACGTGATTGAACGGAATGGAAGACGATTTTAGAGAACGCTTCGGTGATATCTGTGGCGTTTTCTGTGTCACCACACATATACTGCGTGTAAAGTTATTCTAAAAGTCGAGTTAAATGAACTGGAGGAGAATGATTCTCGCAACAGAAGCATGCATTCTTCTTCTTCTTGTTAACACAGTTTGTGACATGGTGATATTTCAGCTTAGCTACTAGCAGCTGTTGTAGCCTCAAGCTGCTTCATGAGGTCTGCGGTCTGGTCGACTCATTTCTCTCTTTCTTTTACAAACTATTTAATCAAGAAGAAGCCCTTGGAGTGGAGCTGAGAAGAACTGTTCTTGTCATAAGTTGCTTTTTACTTTTTACGATAATGTTAACGTCACCGCCGAAAAGTTTTACATTCTAAAATTTAATCCTGACAACTTTATTCACCTTCGTCAAAAAGAAATAAATAAGAATGAAGGGAGACTATTCTCACTTTTATTGCCTGTAGAAGTCATAACCCCATTAGAGATAACTAGACGGCACTCAGAGACCGCATACCTCCGCCATGAGCCCCTTAAATGTAAACACTCCGGATCACTAGGTCTGGAATACTCATTGGATCCGGATCAGACTTACATGTGTGGTAGATCTTATGGGGATGCCATCATGTTTTCTTGCCATGACGTTAGAGGTAAAAGTCTTGTAACTGATCCTATCCCCAAATGGAAAAGCATCCCGATCCAGACGATGATCCGGTGGGCCACATCCCACCTCGCCGAGATAACATCAAAATCCACCCGGAGCTGTTTTAGTAATCCTGCTGACAGACAGAAAGAGACGCGAACATGATCTCTTCGTTGGAAGTAATGATTTACATTCCAAATTGGATCAGCAGATATTTTGTCTCTCTGATATTTACAATCCGACAATGACTTTTCCTGGAACGCAGACCGCTTTGCAACATTTGGCTGTTAAATCCAAACATTAATGGGATCATCAACTCTTTTTTTATTTCTGAAACATCAGCAGAGTTAAGGTTCCTTTTGTTCTCAGTGTAGAGTAAAGTGGCTGCAGGCGAATAACGTCTGCACCGATGAGTTGTATATGAGCTCAGATACGAGGCGAACGCAACTCGTATGCAGCATGTCAACGGAGTTTGGGCAAAAGCATAAATCGTGGTCTTTGGGATAATAAATTACCACTGGGTCCTTTGACTCCAGACAATCAACGTATGTGTAGAGTCTTGATTCTGTCCCATAAATCTGTAAGTTAATTCGGACTGTGTTACTGAAGGACTGTGTAAACATTGTCGCACTGAGAACATGTGTTTTGCTTCATTTGCAAGCTGGAAACAACCCAAATGTTTTCCGTCTCGTCCACTGCCCCCCCCCCCCCCCCCCCCCAATGCAAAAGAGGATGCATTTAAAAAGAGCATAAATCAAAGGTAATTTCAGGATTCATTATCCATAATTCTTTTTTTTTTTTTTATACCACATAAAAAACAGAGGAATCGCAATGTACATGCAGAATGAATCACAGATAACCTTGATCAGACCCTTGTGGAACACCCCAGTGACTTTTCAGATATTTAATAAATATGTGGGGTATTATATATGTCGAGATGTACATCTTGGAAGATTCTTTCTAGATTGTTGCTTAAGCTCATTCTTCTATATGTTCAGAAATGTTTGAGTTTGATTCCAAAATAAAATACTGTACAGCGCACTGAGTTAAGACGGCCATTACTCAATACCACTGAATCACAACAACTCAAAGCAAAAACACTTTTTAAACAATTGTGTAATTCTGAATGAAGCCGTTCAGAATTTTTCAGCTGAATTTTTTTCCCCCAGTTTGCGTCTTTAAACTATAAAACCTTTCAGAGCCTCCGTTTCATCTTACAAGTGGCTGCATACTTAAATTAAAGCTTTTTGGTAAATAATTCCTCACAATACAGGCCATGTTATGCTTGAACACACACGCACACACACATAGTGGGGAGAGGGGAGCAGAGGGAGGCTCATGCAGGCTTTGGATGTATGAAGGAGCCTCAAGCATCACATTTGGGTCCAATCAAATCAGTGATGTTTTTTTAACCACAATATATAAAACAGATGGAGCAAAAAAAAAAATGGGAGGAGTAAAATCCTTTTGTGTAAAAGCTGTCTGGAGAAAAAAACTTTGCTTTCTTCTTGTGGCGATTAATCTTCGCTCCGCAGCTTTCCTCTTTGCTTTCTGAAATGTTGACTTTTTGCCAATGCTTGATACCCGAGCTTTTCTTTAAAGCAGGGGTCCCCAAACTTTGGTTTGGTTTGCATGTTATACAAAGGCAAACAAAAATAATAAAGCAATCTAAGTACAGTTATTATTCTGTGTTTTATTAGTTAGTGTTAATTCACTGTCGGATTACTAGTAATATGGGGTTTCAACAAAGCTGATTAAATCAGAATGATTTAGAAGCCTGTTTATTTTTTGAGGGTGACCCAAATTATTCACCTTTGCATTCGGATTTGTTAATTTATTTTACTCAACATTTTGCGTTTAACATGATATCTAATCTTTGTTAGTCGTTTTTATAGCTTTCGCTCCTCGCAAACATTTCGATCGTCTCTGGATCCGATTATGTCCACGCTTTGTGTGGCGCCTGTGTGGCCTTCTGCTAGCATTAGCGTATCGACCTTTCACCTGTTTGTAATCTGAAGCCTAATAGAGCTGCAGACGTGCGAGTCGACTTAAGAGTGTCTCTGGACATACGAGGTTGTGTCACACCCTCAAATGGCCTCTGGCCCTTTTGGGGGGTGGAGTTGTTTTAGCCACAAGGGAGAAAATACAAGGGCAGGTGCTCCTCACTGGGGCCTCCACTCCCAGCATAAGGGGCAAGGTTCTCCTGTGATGGATGGGTCTGGCTGAGATGCCATGCTCCTTTGGGGCAGTGTCCCACAGTAGGGGGAGGCACCATCTGGGAACAGAATGTCAAGGCTGGCCCAAGGTGGGAGATTTATGCCCCCAACCTCAGGTTCAAACGGCTACGTCTGAGGCCGAGTAGATGAGGTGGCAATGACAGCCCTGCTCTGTTCTAGTCTGAAAAAAAGTCCGTCCATTCCTGCCTGCGGGATCATCAGGAGGACGGGGAGGGGGGGTCAAGTTTTTCCAACCTAACCGTCTTCCCTTTTCAACGCGACCCCCCCTCCCCCTCAGTGTGTGTCAGCTTTGAGCTCAACAAAGGAGCTGATGTTCAGCACGGGTCAAAAAAAAACAAAAGAAACCGTAATAAACAAAAGGGATTTCCTATTAGTTCAACTTCAACATGATTTAAGCACAGACAGGCTAAAACAAACCGACCCCCCCGATCCACCAACCGCTACACACACACACACACACGTATACACAATCAAGCTATGAAAACCATGTGGTATAAACACAAGTGATAAGTAAGCATGAGTTCTTCCACCGACCGGGGAAGTGTCTGTCAATTTATCGCCGGCCTTGGCTGTTTCTTGATGGGCCTATTAGTGCCTCGAATTAGGACCGTAGACACAGATGCAAGGGAAGGAAGGAAAAGCTCAGTGTGTGTGTGTGTGTGTGTGTGTGTTTGCATGGTGGTGGACGGTGGGGGGGCTTCTCAGGCCAAGGAACGTGGTACACACTACACAGTCCCATGTGGAGCTTATTTGTTCCTTCTCTTTGAGGGTAATCTGCGGAGTGTAGCAGCATAGCGTGCGTCCACTTAAACCGGTTTACTTTGTGTATTGAGTTTCCTGATGCATTTATAAATAGGCTGCAAACGTAAATAAATGTACAGTACAGAAAGCACAGAAACAGGCGGCGTCCATCTATAACATCTCTCGGTTTTATTTATGTCAAAGTAAAAATGTATCCTGCTGGGTTATTTGTTGCATGAGACACGCACGCCATAATCCTCAGGAGGGGACACGTTAAAAGTTACGCTACTCGTAAATTTTGATACCCGCTTTCCTTTCAATAAATTGTGAGACATCAAGACATTTTAAAAATTATTATTATAGCCAAGCTAGCAATTTCCCTCTGCTTCCACTCTTTTTGCTAAGCTAAGCTGACCGTTCCCAGACTGTAGCACTCTACTAAAAGTGTAAACAAATACCCCCCCCCCCAAACCCCATCTGTGTTTGTCCCAGTGGATCGGATTGCTTTTCCTTTTCCTCAGAGCGGCAGCAACGCGGGACAGAAGCAGGCATTTATTCATCCATTTAATCCACGGTGGAAACATGAAATCCAGCCGGCCTTCGTTCTGTGCCCGACGGCAGACAGCGCAGTAAAAAAGCGTGGTTTACGGGGAGCCGATCTAAACACTGATGGTGTATCATGACTCTACAGCCGTTGCTTTATGGAATTGACATTTACTCTATAATGGCAGAGATGGAAAGCCAAATATCTGTCGACCCGCTGGTTTAACGCAGGGATATAAACCTTTTCGTTAGCCGTGTAGAAGGAAGCGGGCATCTTTACGTTCACGTTGGAAATGGGTCGTAAACATGAGACACCTGAGCGCTGATGTTTCCCATCCTCAGCCTGTCAGAATGATGCATGTTGCTACGGTAACATCAAGCGCCAACCTGAGTTTGGGTGGAATATTGATCCCCTTCCTGAATGCAAAGTGAAAACCTTTATTCTGATTTAAGCTTTCATCTTAAACACCCAAAGGTACAAAGAAAACGTTCAATCGTCTTTATTTCACCACTTTTATTATGGCCAAGTCGGCAAACGCGCTAACGTTTCAGCCCGGCGGTCTTCCCTCTGGCCGTCATCGCCGTTTGGCTATTTAAGATTGGAATGATATGACTTTGGTTTTGCAACATAAGCAAAAAAAAAAAAGGGAAAAAGACTGAAGACCTAAAGTTAAGACGTGTTGTGAATGTTTCTTACTTGGTAATCGTATATGGCTTTGGCAGGGGAAAACGGTAACGGAAGAATTTCCATCAAGAAAAAGCAAAAACGAAGCAGTTTCACCATCTTGACACTAAACAAGTTTGTCACTTCTTGCTTAAGATTTCGGTCTTAAAACCCCAACGTCACGCATGGAATTGATTAGAATAAATATATTTTAGCTTACGCACCCTGAATCTGACGCCCCATACGTCGAGTATACTCTCGCTGTACGAGTTCAGAACATGTTTTGTTTGGAATGTTGTGACTCCACATCGGCCAATCGCCGTAATTCAATCAGGGGTGCCAAGCAAAGATTGGTAGAATATTTCATTAGGCTCCCCCAGTGAGAGATAAGTACGGCCATGTTTAACGTGCCTTCTGGTAAATGATGATAATGATGATGCAAGCACTTTCGTGGTCGACTTCTGTTTCATCCATACGCGAGACACACGGCCAGAACAGAAGTTGTCTTGTTGAACGGCCTCGGCTCTAAAGGGCGGGACCGTCTCTATCACTTCCACCTCTTCTACTAAAATAGATAAACGAAAATTATGGCAGTAAAAGTCTCGTTGATTTGAGGTATAATGAGCGCTGCCTCTGGCCGGTTCCATCTGCCGCCACACAGCATTAAGCAGCACACAAGGTAGCAAGGCGACTGTAAATCGGTGCTAACACGCTCTGACTGGATAATAAATGGACCCGTCGATGGCATTTAGGATGTTTTCCCCCCATTGTCATAAAGCAAAATTCAGCTAGCGGGTTTTTAATTAGGCTCGTTTATGTAAACACAACAGGGATGCAATGAAGCCACGTTTGTGGGTCCATCGGGATACTTAACGTTAATAATGGGTTCTTCCTTCATTTACTGCTGCAGGGAACCAAATGACTACGGTTGGAAAGCTGCTTTGCAGAGTAATGAAAGACAAATGGCAGCCATTATTTGATGGAACATTGACCCGTGCATTAAAAATAATTTTGAGACTTTGGGATGAAGTTTGGGTGGAAAGTCTTCTTCTGTTCTTAACGTGTGTCCTTGTCGCGGTGCCCCGATTGTTCATGATGTGTGAATGCCAAACCTTTATTTACACTTGAGCCCGCGTCTGGTATTCCAGGGGTCGCTGCGGGTCACTAGCTAACCCGCTGTCACCGTTGCTAAAATTAAGAGGGCTATTTTTTTTTCTCTGTTTTCTTTTTTTAGTCTCCAAGTTCCTGTAATTAAAGTATGTGAAATTACATTTCACAACAAAACGGTCAAAACCCAAATGATCCATGACTTCTGCTTGAGTGGCAATTTGTTTACGTCATGGGTAACTTTGTAGGAAGACTTGGAAAAAAAAGCACATAAAAAAGCATCAAATCTTTCTTTTTCGTCTGCATTTAAATGCAACGATTTAAAACTTAGAACTTAGAACACGTTTTTAAATCCTTTTCTGTAATAATCACCCTAAAGGTTTGAGTTCATGATACTAAAAGTTTTTCACTGAAAAATACTATTTAGAAAATAAAAAGTGGGGTCTCCATATGGGGTGGAGATCAGGTACGGGTCAGTCGGAAAACATCTTTCTGAGCGGCTTTGACTTTGCTCAGAGTTGTAAAATATTCCCATAGAGACTTTCACAGTGTGAATTTGCACCATCAATATTGGTCAGGGGTCAAAGAGCAGAGCCCTTCAGGAAGATCTGATCCACGGACATGCCGGCAGCGTAAACGCTGCCTGGCTCAGCGGTTTGTGTTTTATGGTTTCTTTTTACACTTCGAATAAGCTTCAACAGACAAAATAACTTGCTAAGCAAAGCTAATGGATGCTAGCTCTTCTCATTTAACTCTGCAAAAATGCAAGTTAAGCTTCTTGCAATTATTTTTTATTTCAAATGCCACATAAATAGATGAATATCAGTTGACATTTTCATCGGCTGCAGCAGGTTTGCATACGTACCTTCGTGGTTACCCCAAAGTCTGGTAGAGTCGTCTACGTGTCCCGTGGCTGCTCTGAAACCCCATACCGAGCGAGTTGGGCATGTAAAGGGAACATTAATTACACCAAGCAGGCACAATCTATACGTCTTTAGAGTTCTAATGAGATTAATTCCTCTTGGTGGAGATAAACTCCTTCCCTGGTGTCAGTGTGCAAGGAGTGATTGAAGTAACGAGCTCATTAGAGCTCTTCGGGTTCGGGCGATCTTCAAAATGTCTTTTAAAGATCGCGTCAGTGTTGGTTTTTGTTTCTTTGGTAGACGGTGAAGAAGAATATAGAAAATAATGAGACCCGTCTTATAATCTGCTGTGGTCAGACGTAACTTTGGTCCTCTACGCGGGGCTGGGCAGCCTGTGTTTGGTTTGCATCACAGCCGTCCTGATTGCTTTGATGCGCCACATCCTGAGAGATTCATGAGTCTTCTCTGCGATTCAATAAATGGAACCCTTTAGTGTTTCCGCTGGGGGGGGGGGGGGGGCTCGGCTCTCTTTTGAACCTGCACAATGCATTGTGTGATTGTTTTTGACAGTAGATTAGTCCTTGATTCTTTAGGAAACAAAAAGGAAAATGGGCAAAGGGGAAAGAAGAGAAACGATACGGGGTCCGACAAGCCGCGTCTCGTTTTCACAGAGCTGTAATGGGAGCCTCACTGGGGTGACTTTAAGCACAGGCCTGGGATCAGCTTACCTCAATCCCTCTGACCTTAACTGTCTCTACAACCTCACTGGTAACAGAGCCTGCATGTTTGGAGAACTAACTCCAGAGCCTCAAGCTCTGATCCAATCCTATGTTGGATGCTTTTCGTCATTTTATTTTATTTTTTGCTATCAGAGCTGCGCTCTCCAAATATCGTATCCCTCAGTGCACGTTCCCATGAGAGTTTGCATGCACAGTCCGGAGTGTGCATGTGTGTTTACAGGTGATTAAACTTAGTCGCCCACGAGCCGGTTGACCCACTTCCCGTTAATAGAAGGCTCCGGCCCTTAAACGGCCATATGAGTCAGAACTGAATGGAGTTAACACACTTTGAATGAAAGGGGTCAGAGGGGGGGGGGGGGGGGGGGGTGAGGGTTTCCCTATAATAGCTTTGGCACAGGCTGAAGGGGTGTTGAGTTGGTTCGGTATGGATGGAAATCATGCGAACGTTATCGCAGGGAATCTATTCTGCAGCTCTCGTAGCACTGGGCGCTAGCTGGATAGCTGCTACGGGGAATGTGTCGGCAACCAGATGCCAGATCAGCTTGATTAGCAGTACTATGTCAGAGTTGTGCTAACATCTTGTTTCCATTCCTCTCCCCCCCCCCCCCCCCACACACACACCCTCCCTCCAAAAAAATATCCCTGTTTAAAGGGTCAGTTCACCCAAATTGCAGACATTCTTGAGGACAGTTGAAATGAGTTCCTTCTGAAGCAACAGTCCCTGCGGGAAGCCTCCTCAGCACATTAGTGATAGTTACCATTCCTCTGTCACGGAACAGGGATGATGATGCTGATTATTTCGTGTTGTTTCTGCTTCGCTTTATATTCATTTGGAATGACATTCGGTAAGGGCGTGTACGTCTGCAGAGAGCAAACACTAAGCCACACATTTTGTTTTTAGCTTCTCCGGCCCCACCCAGTGACCAATATGTCTCCAAATAGGTGAATAAAATCCAAAAGTACCTCGGTATCCAGAAACTATACAAAGGGAAAGTGTATCGGAGACTCGGCCCATTAAGCCTGAAATTCCACAAACATTGAAATTCAAAGATTTAGGTTTTCAGTCATTTCAATATTTCATCTTCCGAGGGAGCAGGAAAGCTGCAGACCAGACTGTTGCTGAAGGGGGGGTCTGCGATAGGAACCAGAGCTGCAGAGCAAGAGGAGACATATTTGGTTTCACCCCTGGGAGTACTGACTGGAGGTCTGCTTCTTACACCACGGGAAATAATATTTTACCATGTGCTAAGAGCCAGCAGACCTGCCCAGAGGATTTCACCACTAAAATCCTAATGATGGAAAATCAACGCTCCATTGAATTGCGCTAATTGCCCCTACTGACAGCATCTCCGAGCTATTTACGGGTCTGAAGGAGCGCGTAAAGTATATAAAACTCGGGCGTAATTAGGAAAACCGTGTTTATTCAGACAAAATGCAGGAAATGGAGTACAGTTTAATAAAAGAAACGGATGTAATATAAAATATTTCTTGCTATAATTAGGCCGAAATGAATGTCAGGTCCAGAGGAGCGCCAAGCAAGAAGTTGTGTTTGACCACAAGGCAGATCCGAGCGTTTTTACGCACACTACATAGACTCCACCCATCATGCCTAGAAGAAAACCGCCTGTTCCAGGAGGACCTGTCCACTGACAGAGGTTCCATCCACGCTGGCTGACGCGCAACGAGCTTTAATTAAGTCTCCATCTCCCTCTTAAAGCGCACGCAAGATGAAAGGCTTGATTTGGACAGCGGCAGCGCTGTGCGTAATCGCCATACCCTCCATTGAAGCGATCCACGGACTGTACAGCTTTGGCCAGCATGAGTTATTCTACAAAAAGAACAACTGCAAGGCAATTCCTGCAAATCTCCTGCTGTGTCACGACATCGAGTACGCGGAGATGCGCCTCCCGAACCTGCTCGGGCACGAGACCATGAACGAGGTTCTGCAGCAGGCTTCGTCCTGGATCCCTCTGGTTCAGAAGCAGTGCCACCCCGACACCAGAAAGTTCCTCTGCTCCCTCTTTGCCCCCGTCTGCCTGGACGATCTGGACGAGCCCATACAGCCGTGCAGGTCCCTGTGCGAGAGCGTCAAGCACGGCTGCGCGCCCGTCATGTCCGCGTTTGGCTTTCCTTGGCCGAAGATGTTGGACTGCGACCGTTTCCCCCTCGACAATGATCTGTGTATTCCACCTGCAAGCATCGACAACTTTGCGCCAGTCACCAAAGAAGGTAATTTTTCTTTGCAGCTGCAAATGCAGCTTCCCAGAGAGTTGTGCGTAAATGTATTCCATATGCGTAATAATTGATCGTGTCTGCGTTTGCCTTTCTGTTAAGTGCATCCACGCATCTCTTGGTCCCATGTGTGTGTGTGTGTCGGTCTTACTTTGCACTGATCAGATGTGAACTTTCTCCATGTCTTTCTGCTTCAGTGCCCAGAGTGTGTGACGCGTGCAAGGAAACGGAGGAAAACGACAACGAAATCGTTGACAACCTGTGTAAGAATGACTTTGGTGAGTCGATCCGCGTATTTTATTCCGAAGTTGAAAGTCATTGGCTCCAGGAGGTCGTGGAGGGACAAAGGAGAAACTTATTTTATAAATGTTTTCACCATGGATTGATGGACGGATGATCTCAGTGTAGTAAAAAACAACAACAACAATGTCTTCTTTCCTTTCTCTCCTCCTTGCATTGAAGTCCTGAAGATCAAAGTGAAGGAGATCTCCTACATCAACGGCGACACCAAGATCATCCCGGAGACCAAGAGCAAGACCATTTACAAGCTGAACGGCGTGACGGAGCGCGACCTGAGGAAGACGGTGCTGTGGCTGAAGGACGGCCTGCAGTGCATCTGCGAGGAGATGAACGACATCAACGCGCCCTACCTGGTCATGGGCCAGAAGATGGATGATGGCCACCTGGTCATCACCTCGCTGAGGCGCTGGCAGAAGGGACAGCGAGAATTTAAGAGGATTACGCGCAGCATCCGCAAGCTGCAGTGCTAAGAGAGGAGGAAACAGAAGCTGTTGGTGAAAATGTATAGTTGAGCTCTTCCACAAAACAAGTCAGAGTCATGAGTCCCAGCAAAGACGTTTTATTTGACTTTTCTTTGAACAAAACACTTCCGGGTCAAACATTTATTTGAATATAAACTTGTGCGACATTCGTCAATATTCCTAGAAGTGAGCATTTAAATTTCTGAACTCCAAAAGCTTGTCCGTGTCTTCAGAGCCGAGTGCGCGCACACAGAAATAATGGGCACCAGGCGCCCCCTAGCGGTCGAGGGTTAAGTTGCTGTCACCTCGTGGTAGTTAATTGCCCTCAGCTGGAGCTCCAGGCGTCACTAATTACATGCTTAGACTGGAAACGAGCGGAGCTTTGAATCCGAGATTAAAAACGACAGGCTTAAAAAAACAAAAGAATTAACAGGTGTGGCCGAAGAGCGCGATGGGGGGGGTGAGTCAGACGTTTCCAATTCCCGCATAACATTTCACAAACGTTTTGTCATTCTGCGTGTTTTTTGTTTTGTTTTTGCGCGTAAATGTGACGTTCAAAGACAAACTGTCTTTTTCGTGTTCCTCTCGTTTTCTCAAGCAAACAGGAGAGATAGCTGGCTATATTCTCTGTAATGTTCTTGGTAATCTTTTTGTACTTGAGCCGCTGCATTCTTTTCTACAACAGTATTATCTATAGTATTTTTTACATGTAATCTTCTGTGTAAAGATTTGGCTGCATCTTCATCCTGAGTAACACAAGCTGTTGTTTCTGAGTATTAATGATGAATATATACGCGAGTTGGCTGGTGAGCAGTGACGCATAATCATGTGGTCGTGTGAGTGTTGTGTGCAATCTAAAAAATGATATTTTGAAAGAACTGTAAATATGAAATACTGTCTTTATTGTCAGACGTTCAGCGAACAAGCTGCTCAAAGGCGCGTTTTGACGTTTTTGCAGAAGTGGGTTCAAGCTTTGAATGCGTTGTAAATACTCAACACCGCCATCTGTTGGCAAGTCTGAATATTGCATACGTCATAAAGGAGTTTAAATCATTTCACAACTTTGAGTATGTGAAAATATATTTAAGAACCTCTCCGGCGGGTTGGGGTTCGAAAGGTGGTCTGCAGGAGGTGAATCCGGGAGTCAGTCCACCATCGGAGGCCTTTGGGCGTTAGGAATAGGCTAAGATTCCTCCGGTGCCTGGATATGCAGCTGAAAGGGCTCCACGAAGATGAAGTCGCTTGGTGAAAGCCGCATTTTGACTTTGGAGTGTGGTGTTCTGAACTGTTTTGCGATTACAAATAATATAACTGCATATTTGTTTATCACAGTTTTATAAACCTCATTGTTGTGGCCTCCGACACTCATCCAGGCTCAACCTACGTTCAGATACGATGACATAATCCTTCTGCAATGCCACCCTGACCCACGCCCCATCTCAGACGATTGTTGTAAGGCTTTGATTCGTGGTCACCCATGGCAACTGTTGTATGACAGTCCCCGATGACTCACCGGGCTCTTGTGACAGGAGGGCTGACCCAGAAATACCTGGGACTCCCCATCAACCAGCAGCGCTGTGGCGGAGGGGGGGCCTAAATGTTTGAACCTGCCGCCTACGGTCTAGACTGGGTTTTAATCCTAGTCCAGGGTTTGACCCTGATGGGGAATCCTCCACTTGATGGTGACCTCAGCTCTGGGCTAGTCTTCAATGTAGAACTTCTATTTCTGATACAAACTTTCCCCAAATACTTCCACTACAGTACACAGAGTATAATATGTTAACCTGTGGCACATATTCCTCGTGGAGGAAGTCGTGTCACCGTTCCCATCGAGAGAGAAATGCAAATACACGCTTCATGAGGTAACCGTTTTACTGTAAAGTCTTTTTTCCCCCCACATTTTCAAAAAAAAAAGCAGAAGTCATTCCGGTTTATTACCGTAAGACGCGGGGCGGTCATTGTGAATGGACCAACCGGAACAGCTGTAATGTGTTGCGTCACTGCCGTGGACATTACTGCGCAATCCGGGGCGAGTATCCAGACGGAGGCATTGCGTCACAAACAGTTAATGACGTACTCATTGATTATGGGAAAGATCGATAAGGCGGTTTTTTACTTGCGTAAAGGAGGAAATCGATTCTCCAACTGGGCTGATGTGGTGAACTAAAAAAATACCAATGATCAATAAATATTTCAGTAGTGGCCTTCAGGGGGAATGTTCAGGTAGAAACCATAAAAAGTACTCCATGTCAGGAATGCGTGTTTGTTTACGCGTATCCAAGGCGCTTTTGTGCGCAACGATGACGCGCTCCTCGCTTTGACGCTCGTCTTTACGGCGGCCGTGAACGCACCAAGCTGTCCGTCTGAGCTTCTTCCACCAGTTTAATCCCTCCCGTCCGTGTTCGTGATCTCCGGTGTGTTTGTTCTTTACCGTGTGTGACAACGGGCCGGGTGCCGGTCGGTCTGAGCGGAGCCGGGCGGCTCCGTTTGACGCAGGGACGGACTGTGAAAAACTCCGCGGGGAAGTTCCCTAGGAAATCCCCCCCGCCCCCCGGGGATATTATTCTCGAATCTAATCCGACACAATTGACAATCCTCTGCGCATTTCTAAAGACGCGCGACTCGGGGGAAGAGGCACCTCCAAATGCTGGATTATTAAAAACATGGATCCTCGCGTCAAATCCACGGAGCCTGAAATGGAGCGCGCAAAGGCGGAAGGCAAGAACCGGAGTTACAGCACGCTGAATTCTCTCTACCACGAAGCGCGCCAGGAAATGGAGCTTCTGAACAAACAGAGCTTCGTGAAGGACAACATCATCGCGGAGCTGAAGGCGCGGCTGGGGAGGTACGAGCGGATCTACTTGACCGTGGGGGACGGCGAGGCTGTGGCCGTCGGGCCGGCCAAGTCTCTGCTGGAGAGTCTGTGTAAGGAGATCTGCAAACTGAAGCAGAAGAGGAACGACATGGAGTTCAAGACGTCCCGAAGAGCAGAGGTAAGAATAAAGATTTATAGAAAAAGAATTTAAAACCTCGAGTTCAGCTTCTCTTATTCCAACAGTTACATTCCATGTGTTAGAAATGAAAGTAAGAGACCAATGAATGTGCACGGGTACATCGTAAACTCTAATCCTCCTCCTCCTCCAGGAGATCCAGAGGCTAAACGTGCAGCTCGGGGAGAAGGAGCTGGAGCTGGAGCGGGTCAGAGGTCAGCCGGATCACGAGAAGGACCGGGAGATCCAGAGGCTGATGTCCGCCCTGGAGGAGAAGGGCCGGTCGGAGGCCACCCGAGCCGTTCTCTGCTCGTCCCTGGCGGAGGAGGCGGAGCAGCTCCGCGGCCAGCTCGGCGCCACGGTGAAGGTGTGCCAGGAGCTGCTGGTCAGGCTGGAGAAGGGCCAGCCGGGGGGAGGAGAAGGAATGGACGTCGTGGCTCGGCAGGACGACGCAGAGGAGGTTTGTGTCTTTGTCTCTGGGCCTCGTGGAGGGTCGCTGGAGCCTCGTTTGATTTTGGGTTGTAACCGCTCAACATCTCCAGCAGGGGTCGGGGTCGTCTGGCGTCGGCGCCGTTAGCGCCCAAACTCATCGACTTCAGGAGGAGAACCGGCAGCTAAAGCGACGAGTGGGTTATGTAAGTGTTCACATGTTGATCCCGGAGGAGGAGGAAGGGTCAGGGGTCAGGGGTCAGGGTCTGACTGTGTGGTTGGTCCTCTCAGGTGCAGGGACTGAACTCTCAGTGGCAGAAGTACGACTCCAGCAGGGAGGACTACATCAGAGGTTTATGCCAGAGGCTGAAGGAGGCCTCCGGACCGGGTCTGATGCCCGGCCTGGGCGCCGCCAGCGCCGGGCTGCTCCATCACGAGATCTCCAGGCTGAACGGCTTGCTCCTGGAGAAGATGGACGAGTGCGAGCGGCTGGACGGGGAGGCGGAGGACGCCAGGAGGCGGGGCCAAGAGCGAGTCCAGACTCTGGAGCAGCAGGTTGGTGTGGAGCCTCCTGGGATCCGCGGCGTCTGGGACTCTGTTCTATAGGAGTGCACGGAAGTAAAGGCGTCTTTGTTCTCCCCCCCCCCCCCCCCCAGGTCCTCATCTACACGGAGGACTTCAAGTCGGAGCGTGCCGACAGGGAGCGAGCGCAGGGACAGATGGAGGACCTGAAGGAGCAGGTTCATCAGTTAAAACGGCAGCTGCACAAACAGGTGCGGCCACCGAGGGGGGGTGGGGGGGGCAGCTCCTTTTGTTTGTTTCTCACAGTCTCCTCGTAACGTCCGCAGGGAGCGAGCAGGGAGAACCGGGAGGCGGTTCCCTTGTGTCGCGTGCACATTGGACACCAAATCTCCGCACGGCGACACAAGGAGTCCTCGGAGCCTTTACTGAGGGCCACCGCGGACCTGCAGCAGAAGCCTGCATCATCATCGGCGGCAGCGGCGGCGGCGCCCAACCCCGCCTGGAACGAAACCCCGGGCCTATCGGAGCTGCAGTGCCCCCGGTGCCTCGCCACCTTCAACGACAGGGACGCCATCGAGTACCTGAACCACTGCGAGGAGTGTGCCAAACTCTGAGCGGAACGGCGCTCGCCTCGTTGACTCTCTCTCTGACAGTAAGTGAACACTGAAGAGCAGCACTACACGACAGAACCCCCCCCCCCCCGGGTGGGGCTGTTTGGACCCCGCGGAGCAGAACCGTAGACGAGTCGGTGGAGGATTTAAACTTCTCCTGGAGACATGGGAGTCGTTTGGGAAGCGGACGCCAAAGCGGCGCCTGAAACCTGTGACATACCTCGGGGGGTGAAATGACACGCCCCTTTGCACTTTCTTCATGTTCAGCCGATAATGAACCGTAGAAGCGATCGATGAGATCAATGACGGATAAGCTTCTTCTGGATTTAGACACCTAGCGGATAGTGTGGTGCTATTAGTTTATGTTTGACAGAACATCTATCTCTCTAAGTTATATATTCTTAAGATTTAAAATATGAGACTATTATATTTATTCTGTATAAACGGGGAAAGGCAAATCCTTTCCTTTTTGGTTTTTTTTTCTGTTAAAGCCATCAAGCGTTTGTCTTTTGGGATTTAATTGTTTTTATTCTCTACAACTGGAGAAGTGATTCAGATCTTTATTTTTTATCTAATCTGGAAATCTGCTTCTATATTTTGAGATGTGGTGCCGTCGCTTGAGCTGGCACGTTATTTTTGTAATAAAAGACGAGTTTACTCCTCCTTTTAGTCTTGTGCTTTACTCCAGCGGTAAACATGTTTCCTCATCGCGCAGTGTTTATTTCAGAGAACATCCTTGAGCTGCAACTACAGATCATTGCCCAACTACACGGATCTTGGTTACTTGATCCGTGTGTGTGTGTGTGTGCGCTCAGTGGAAACCCCCTTCCTCTTGCCTGAATGGGCATGCTGTGCTGCAAGCGCCACACACACACACACACGCACACACAAACTCAGCTGTTGTGATGAGAAAACGGACCGGCGACGGACGACACCCTCCCGTAACCACCAGTTGGTTCCGTGCAGAATCGGCGGTCCAGACGGTTTTGATTTTAAACGGTGTGTTATCGAACGAACCGGTTGTCATGGGTTCGGTGTTTTGAGCGCAGGAAGCTGGACATCCCCTGCTTTTTTTTTTTTTTTTTTAAAGGAAGTAGGCAGTTGACGTGATGTCTGTGCAAGCGTGTTCATTGTGTGCACGTGAGCACGCCGTCTCTCCAGCGTTTTCAGTAAGTCAATGAGTGCAACAAATTCAAGAGGGGAATTTAATTTGAGTGAATTACCAGCTCGTTTTGGGGTTTTTGTGACTTTTCACTTCTGCATAAAACACAAGTATCAGAAAGCAAATCTAAAAATAGATTTTTTTTCTTGTTGATTGTTCAAATTTTGCTTTTAGCTTAAAGTAAGTTCTTGAACTAGAAGTTTGAAAATCCCCCAAAAACTCAGTTCGTGTCCCTGCAAATTAAGTTTTAGCTTCAAAGGATGTCTTCAGTATTTCATCTAAGAGCCGACCCACAAGCAGGCTGGTCGAGACATGGGGGGGCCCCCAGAACGCCTTGAGGAGTCTGCAGGGCCCCCCACCCCCGCCCAACCACCACCACAACACACCTACAGACACAATAGGAGCTGTAAGTAACTGAACTCCCACGCACTCCCAAACGCTGACCCCACCAAGTTGTGTGGGTGGCGGGAGGAAATAGGTCAAAACCCCCACCTGGGTGTCTGGGAAGTTTAAAAAAATAAAAATAGAATAAATGAGGTGAGCTGATGGCGGTGGAGCGGTTCCTGTTCCTGAAGCATCGGGATGTTCCGGTGTAGAAGGAACATTTCAGTCCAACACAGAATGGATCCTTTAATGTGTCCTAAAAGAATGGGGAATTTCCCCTCACTGAGGAAACCCCCACCCCCCCCCCCCCCCCAAAAAAAAGCAGACGCACTTAATTAGGAATTGAAGCAACGTCTACTTGAGGTTATTTTAAAGTGTGCTGGTTGAGGCAGTTGTCAATGTTTTGAAGTTAATGTTGGTGCGGAAATCCCAAAGTTTTCAGCCATCAAAACCAGAACTGAGGACACAAAGCGCAGTCGGGGAGCGAGGGGGGGGGGGGGGTGCCTTGTCAGAAGTGTCATCCTGAAGCGCTCCAGGCGGCTGCCAAGGGAAAGATCAGGATCCTGATTACAAGGAGACGTCTCCGTCTTTGTTGGGCCGCCTTGTGTTTTAATTCAGCAGGCGGAGGACATCCTTCTGCAGCAAAGGTCAAGAGAAGGAAACGTGTGATGCAGATTTATTTTAAGGGACTTTCACACGTGCCTATTCTTAACTAAGGGAAATGGTTCAATGTGATCTCTGAACAAATCAAAGCGGTGCCTTGTCTTCTTTTAAAGTGCGTCTTCCTGACTTCTCCACATTGGGGCGGTGATGTGGGGCATTTGCTTAAATGTGGTCGAGGCGTTATCACCGCTGACAGAGTTCACACCTGAACTTGAGTCACACCGGTTCGGTTCCCACCAACCCAAGCCTTTTGTTCTCTTCTAAGCATTCAGTCACATTTTTCTCTTAAGTTGGTGAGTTTGAATGTTTCTGAGTGACATCTGGAGGAAGTCGGTTTTTCTTTCTTTCTGTTGCATCTGCAGTCGTTTGACTCCCGACCTACTTTAAACAGACTAAGGATCTTCTCAGGCTCTCTAACCCCTGATCACACACTCATCTGAGCATATTTGATCTTCATCAGCTAAAGCGTGACCTGATTTGAACAAACTTTGTCCCGGAGGGAATGCACTGGATTTCATAATCGATTTCACAAGTTTAAATGAAGCGCCGGATCCACGTGACTCTTATCGATTGTTCACGAGTGGATTCCGTGACGGAAACAACGGCCGTTTGAGGGTGACTCATCCTGTAGTCGCGACCTGTAGTCAGACGTGAAATTCCGGCATTGGCCAGAACAGAACATGCCGGCCCCGAGGTCAGGTCGGAATGAATCCACATTTTTGCATTTATTAGACCACAATTTTGAAGTTTACGCTGGTTAGCCTAGCTTCACCAAAGCTAGCTTAATTGAAATATTGAGCCATTTCTGCATGCGTGTTATTTTCTTTAAGTGTCCATGGGAACTTCATGTAGGAAATAAGGTCCGACACAAGACACATGATCCTGCCGTGCTACTGTATTCCATCTTTCAAAAAAAGAAAGACAAGATTTAATATTACTTAACAATATGTTAAAAGTAGCCCGTTTGGCTTCAGTGTTAATACAATATACACTCTATAACAGACCGATAGTGTGAGGATTGTTCTTTTTTCCATGTCATTCTGAAAGTATTGATACAAGCTGGCTACAGGTTCCAAAGAAAGAAAACAAAAACTGTAACTGCAACACTTTTACTCAACAGTTTGTTAAATAGTACTTAAAAACATTGTCAAGTATTACAATCCCCCCCCCCCCCCTCTGTGTGAAACGAGGTGGGAGAGGCGGGTTAGGGAGTGGAGACCAGCTGACCAAGCCCAATCCCTTGTCAATCGTGGATGAAATGCCGTGCTGGGAGTGGGAAACGATGGGGTAGCAAAGCCACGATATCTCAAATACAGCCTTTAATTCATTACATTTATCATTTTTTTGTAGTTTCCTTTGACTTTTTTCTTTTTCGGGGGGGCGAAGGAAACCAGACAGTGTAAGCATCTTTTGACTACAAGTAAGCCAGTATGGGGAAAGTAGCCAGACCATGACGTGTGTGTGTGTGGGGGGGTGGGGGGGTTCAGAGTAATGCCCAGCTCGGACTAAAAGCACACCGGGAAAACAAATCAGACGCAAAGGAGCGTTTTGTGATCGGTTTAGTTTTAATTCTGCAGGCGGATCAGTCCGGATGGGTCCGTGTGGGGGCGACAGAGCAAGGCAGCACGGGTGTGATTTGGGCACAGCAGGGGGGGGGGGGGGGGGGGCTTGGGGCGGATGACAGGCGGAGGGGGAGCCGTGTGGGTTGGTACAGCTGTTAAGGTACTGGTTGTGTCCCGACAGTCACAAACACCCTCAGTGTGCGGCGAACGTCGCTTTCTTCAAGCTAAAGTTTGACCAGTTGATGGAAAGACGTTGTCGCGTCTGCCGCGCAGAATCCAAACAAAACCTGCACGACAGAGAGGGGTGAGAAAAGGAGACTCCAAATGACCAGGCCGGATTTTAAACGGCTCAATAGTTTCAGTTTTAACTTGAATGCACCTACCTCTTGAAATATTCCACCTCCCTTTCCGTTTCGTCCATTTCCATGCTATCCAGGTCGATGTCTTTGGGCAAGAATACGTCATCTAGAACGAAATACGACACCTCGAGTGAGTTCTGGAGCCGTTCTGTGATCTGGATCTTTCAGAGAACGTCTACGACACAAACCTATTGAGCTGCTCGTCTTGTCGCCCTTCTTCTTCTTGCTCTTCTTGCTCTTGCCTTTAGGCTGGGGGGATTCTGCGCTGGGGGGTTTGCCATTCTGCTGGCTCTGCTCGCACCGGGAGGCAGGAGGGGGAGATGGGGGAGGGTTTGCCGCAGGCGGACTCCTCCGGTCCTCCTTTATTTGGGTGTGCGGCTGCTGTTGCCGTTTTCCACTGGTGCTTCTGAGATGACTCCTGTCCTCCCTCTTTGGTTCCGTGGTTGGGAGGGGAGCCGGCGCCTCGGCCGGTCTGACCCGCGCCGCTTTGGTGTCTGTCGTGGCGGCGCCGTTGAGCAGCTTCACCGTCACGTCGGAGCTCTTGAGTAATTCTGGAGCTTTCTTTACAGCGAACTCGCAAGGGCCCGCTCGGGAGGACCGCTTGGCCCGCACCTTACCGTTAGCCTCAAGCTGAGATGAGGCGGTGCCGTTGTGGTGGGGGGGCGCTGGAGACGCTGGGATGTTGGTGTGTCTCGGGCTGTGCAGCGTGTTGGGACGGGGGGCGTGGTCCAACCGAGGTCCTTTCTGGTCGGGGAGGCAGATGAGGGTTTGCAGCAGCTGTGAATTCCCGTTCTGTAAGTTATCCAGGACATTCTGAGCGGTCTGTTTGAGGGGCTGGGGGTTGTTCTGGGGGGGGGCCGTGTTTTCCTTGGCTTTCTCTTTCTTTTTCTTCTTGGCGGCGCGGTGCTGCTGCAGCTCCTGCAGCCGCAGCAGCTCCTTCTGCAGAGCCGCCGCCTCCTCTTCCTGCTGCTGTTGCCGTTGCTGCTCCTCCAGCACCTGCTGCTGCTCTCTCTCGCGGGCCTCCGCCTCCAGACGGGTCCTCTCCTCCATCTGTAGGGCAGAGACACGCACACCTTCAGCACATCTTAGTCGCTGGATGGATGTAAACCGGTGCTAAAAGCGACTCCAGGTCACCTTCTTTTGTTTATGTCTGGCCCGTTTGGCTGCTTTAGAACTGGAGGCGGGTTTGCTGTCGGCGCTGTTGATGAACTGCAACAGGTCCTCCACCCGCCTGTGGTCCTCCACCCGCCTGTGCTCCTCCACCCGCCTGTGCTCCTCCACACCTCCGTCTCGTTCTATTACCGGTTGGTGCTCCTCGCGTTTGGGCTGCTCCTCCTTACGCTTCGTCAGACGCAGCCGCAGCTTCTCCCGCATCTCGGCATAGTTTCGACTGGTCGGAGCGGCCGGAGGCTTTAAAAGTAAATGATGTCATCAGTCCGCACTTCGGACGCGTTCTCCAAACTGATAAGCCCTTTGAATTATTCATTTGATTGCAAGTGCAAACCGTAGAGTGCGTCTTACCCCGCCGTGCCCAAAGAACTCGCAGTAGCAGCAGTCGCAGTACTTTCCTTCCTTCTGATTGGTGGAAGTGGAGGTGGAGGAGCTGTGCTCGGAGCAGCTGTCCTCGTCCTGACTCTCCTCGCCGTCATACGGTTGGTCGTACGCCCCGTTCCCCTCGCAGCGGTGGCCTTCGCAGTCCGGATCACTGAAAAGAAGGTACTTAGAGACTGGCTTCCTGCATAACCGCCAAGCGTCCATGGCAACGGTCTTACCTGCAGACGCTGGGAGGTGCGCTGATCAGGCCGTCCGTCGAGGAGGCCGGAGGCTCGGCCGGCGGGAGGCACAAAGCCTGGTGGGCCTCCATGAAGTCCGGGGCTGGAGCGGCCACTTTCGGAAAGGGCTGGGATCCCATTGCGGGAAGGTGCGTGTTGGGAGCCGGGGGCAAGGAGGGGCAGGAAAGCGGAGGGAGGGAGTTGAACCCCGTTGTGCCGTTCTGGGGGTTGGCCAGCGTCGGCTGCCGGTGGTCCTCTTTACCCAGATTGTGAAACACGTCGTCTGGAGGAGACAAAAGATGTCAGATAAGAAGGAAACTTCTTCTGTGCACCAAAACCAAACACAAATGTAGATTATTTATTTTAGTCCTGAATTGGATTTATATTATGGATTAAGAAGCAACCGTGTGGATCCCAGGAAGATCGAGTTGGATCCGGATACGAATGCCAAACGCTACATGGATGGGCGGGCGATTACTTGACTGGACAGCGGTGGCAGCGCAGGACACGGCGGAGGGGGAGGAGGAGGCGGCCATCACTACTCGGTTGGTCTCCATGAAGGCATCCTGGAAATTGTAGAGACACTTCTTCTTGGCGCTGCTCTTCTTCTGCTCTTTGGCTTCGGAAGAGGAGCACCACGACGACGACGAGGATGAAGACGACGACGACGACAGGGACGAGGAGGTGGACGAGGAAGGGGGCATTTGGGCGGGCAGCGGGGGGTGCTCCCCTTGCGGGCTGATGGATGACGGTGGAAGGAGGGGCACGTCGGCGAGGGGCGGTCCAAGCATGTCGCCTGTCGTGAAGAGAACGCGAGACGAGACGGTAAACGCTTTCTGATTTGAGCTGCAGTTCTGCCGCGTCGGCGGCGCCGCTCACCTGGCAGGGACTCGGGTAGCAGCACAGACGGGTTCCAGGTCTTCATCACCGCGGCGTCCCAAAGGTTCTCAAACTTCAGAGAGAGGCACTGCAGCGAGCTGTTCCAGTCGCCCGCCCCGCCCGCGCTCCCAAAGCAGTTCTGGTAAACGTGCTCCGGTAACGACGGGCTGAAGGCCGGCTGCTTGGCCGCGGAGTGGTTTGGCGTGGGGTTTGGGGGCAGGGGCTGAGGACGGGAGAGGATTAGAGACGCGTGTGTGTGTGTCGGCCGTGTGCTACAGAGCGACGCTCACCTTGCAGTGCGTGAGAGGAGGACTGGGGGGGTAGAGCGCCGGGTGCAGCAGGGGCCGGGAGAAGTTGTGCAGGGGGACGTGGCCGTGGATGTGGGGGTCAGGGTGGGCTGGGGGAGTCTTGCCGTCTGTGAAGAACTGGTGTCCGACGGCGGGAGGGGGTGCAGCGTGGAGACGGCTGGGGGGCGGGCACGAAGCGCAGGCGGGGTCCTGGTGGCACAGGTGGCACTCGCAAGCGTGTTGCAGCGGTTCGACCTGAGAGCGGCGGCAGAGCACGAGCGGCTGATTCTCAGGAGCACGTTTACGTTTGGCTGAGCATTCATTCAAGGAAAACAAAATGGCATTGGAAGTGCTGGAGCACCTGTTGGTGGTTGTAAGACGGCGGGGGGCTGTTGATCTTTGCCGTGGGACGCTCCTCCTGCTGCCCTCCGGGCTCCCCGGGAACATCAGCTTCCTCCTCGTCGCCCTCTGATGAGCTGCTGCAGCCGGCGGCGCGACGGGCCTGCAAGAGAAACGCGAAGAATCCGTTGGGATTTCTGATATTAAGAGTGGGGTCCGGGGTCCGGGGCCCCTGACAGCCCCCCCCCCTCCCGGATGAGTGCAGAACTCACCCCTGACTTTATTGCTACGCCGTCGGCTCCATTGATGTTGCTATGATGGCCGTTCACCGCGGCGGTCACAACGCCGTTATCGTCATATCCACTCATGGGGTAGATGTCGCCGAACTTCCTGGACAACGGAGGCACGCCTTCGTCGTCGCTAATACTGGAAGCAGGAATGTGGTCGGGTTAAAAGAGAGACGGAAAAGAAAAGGGGGAAGATTGCTCTCAGTTACCGGAAACAAACGGGCTAGCTTACAAAGTGTTGGCGTCCCCCTCAGGTAGGAGGAGCCTGGGATGCTGCTGGACGGGGATGGGAGAACTGGAGTTGGAGCCGGACGCCGAACTTCCGGACGAGAGGCTGGGAGGGTGAACCTCCGTCAGGTAGTCGCAGGGAGGTTCCACTTGAAGGGGCAGCTTGATGTGGAGGTCTTCAGTGATGGGGGAGTCCATGATTCCACATGTCAGGATGTGGGAGAGACTACAGTCGTCGCAGGTGCACCTGTTGGTGGGGGTGGGGGGGGGGATGCAGACAAAAGTATTAGAGCAATAATTATCACAGCAGCTAAAAGCGGGTCAGGAAGTAGGAAAGGAGAGAACGCGTCTGGGAATCCTGAAAACTCACCTTCTTCGGTAATTGCAGTTTGGACAGTCTGGAATGCCCAAACGAGAGGAGAGCATTCTCATGGTGTGTGTGAAGTTGTTGTCTGCGGTGGGGGGCTTTTTACTGCTGGGTAGCTAGAGGAAAGAGAACCAGCTGAGAACACACACACATAAATATGAACCCGCCATGGCCGCTCTGTTCTCGCCTTCATGTACCTGCTCTTCAACAAATCTTCTCTGCTTGAAGAACTCCCAGTCCTCCTTCAGCATCCGCTGCTTCGTCTTCAGGGTCTGGGAAACGACAAGAACATTAACTTACAGATGTGAAAGGAATGAGAACTGGAAAATATCCTGATCGCTTACGTTTTTGCTAATCAGGGACTTGTGTGGCTCCGCTCTTTGGCTGGCGAGACTCGGCCCCTCCACTTTAAAAAGCAGCTGTGAAACAGTCGCATCCGTCCAGTTTGAATTCCCATGCCTGAGTTAAGTACCATCCTTTATGCCTCTTTCGTCCTCCCTGTGTGTGTGTGTGTGTGTGTGTGTGTGTGTGTGTGTGTACCTGCTCATCTACGTAATCGTCGATCCTCTTCTCACACTCCTGCCATTCCGTAGCCACCGTCGCCATCTCCTGCTGCAGCTGCTGGTAGCATTTTAACAAGCTCCTGTACATATCTTCATTGTATGAATCATGGGACGCTGTGCCATGTCTGGAATGAGGACAGAATGAGACGCACACGTTATGAAAGGAGCCTCATTGTAAGGCTCGACATGGAGACTTTGTACTCATTTGCAGAGTAAACATTCGTCTAACTCGGGGTTAAAGCCGCTGATTAGGCGACAGTTATGGGCGAGTGACTCGCTCTCCAAACAAGTAAAACCAGATCTTACTTCAGCTGTGCAACCAGTGCAGGTAAACTGCTGTGCAAGTTGGGTTCAGAGAACACCAGATTCTCAAAAAGGTGCTTGTTGTGCAGTTCCCACGTCACCTGGAATTTCTGGAGGTGCTCGTTCTCCTACAGGAAACGGGACACGCGAGTCTTTAATGGAGCCGATATAACACGCCTGTCACTCTGACTGCACCAGGGGTGAACCGACCAGGGTGAGCAGGAAGCTGCTGATGGTGCATGCGGCTTGGCAGAGGGCGCTGTACTCCTCCAGCAGCAGGGAGATGAACCGGTAGGCCTGAGGGGGGCCTGGCGCTGCAGCAACGGCCCCCACTGGCCCGGCGCTCTTGGGCCCTGCAGAGAGGTGCTTCAGTAGCCGCACCTTCATTTCCAGGACGTATTCGCGGGCTTGCAGCTCCAAGCGTTGATACAACTGAAACGGGTCCTTCTCACAGAGTCTAAAGGGGGGGGGGGGGGGGGATAAAATGGAAACCGTTTTTTATTAGATCATTTCTATGTGAGGAAAAGCTTCCTGTTGGTGTGCCCACTACCGGTAAATATCATTTGTTTCCCTAGTCACCCCACTCTACGGTGTCAAATGTCGCCTTAATGAATCATCCCACAGCCCAAGATCCTGTTTCAGGAAAAATGTAATAAACAAAATAATAGCAAAACGTTAAAGGGCATTTAATCCAATTGTTTACAGCAGTGAAGGCGACGGCTCCTATTTGCTGTCGCCGCGGTTTCCTTATGCAGTTCAATAGAGACCCCTGGTGGAAAAGCGCTTATAGAAAATGCACCTGTCAACCAGCTCCTTCATGCCCTCCTTGTCTCTCTCTAAGGGCCGGTCGTGGTCATCTGCTAGCGGCGTTCCCGTCCGTCGGTAGATGCAGCGCACCAGGTAGCGAACCTCCGACCAGTGGCTCTGCAGCTGCTGTGACTCGCTCTCTGACTCGGCGGAGACGTCCCTGTTGTTCAGGATGTGAATTCATAAAGACACGCAAACGCAGACACTAAGTAACGAAGTGAAATTGGATTTGATTCGGTGGGTGTCGCTGCAAACCGACCGTCGCTCGCTGCAGGCCTCGCAGCCGCAGACCGGATCAGCAGCCGTTGGTGCGGCGGGGTCCGGAGCAGGAAGCATCGGTAGCGTAGGCACGGCGGCGAGCAGTCCGTCCCCCGTGACCGCCTCCTGGCCCAGGTTTCCATTGCCCACAGACATGTGCAAAAGGAAGTCCTGGCTCTGTGGCAAATGTGAAAAAGAACAAAATATATGCATCCATTTTTGTACTTTCCTCAAGATACGACCAAAGAGACATATCTGAAGTCCAGATTTTTTTATATTAATACCATCACTGTTCCCCACAAAAGGCAACTGACTCACCCCCAGTGACTGCTCCAGAGAAGTATGCCGGTCCTCTTTCTCGACTGTCCGCCTGCAGTCGGGGCACACCCACAGAGGCAACTGGAGGGCGCTGGGTGACTTGCTGGGCTGGAACGAACCATTGTGCCCCACCAGCCCCGTCTCTGAAGGCATGACGCCATCTTTACGCTCACATCGGCACAAAAGGCAGCGATCGCCAGCCGTGTACGGAGCCCGCTGGTTCAAGCCGAAGGTGAAGGGCGTCTGTGGTGAGTGTTGTTAGCAGAGGGGGGGGGAGGGGGGGGGGCATGATGAAGATCTAACAGTGCCCGCAGGTGAATGTCTGTAACAGTCGGCGTTCATTTACCTGAAGGACCCCAGAGAAGTCTGCATTCACTGGTCCTTCCGTGAACTGGGGGGGGACGCTGTTCGCTTTGACCTGAGGGATGCAAAGAAATCGGATGAACCACCTTTCACTTAGTAAATGTTCCCTTTGATTTTGTTTATTCGAACCTTCCTTCAGCTTTGTGTCAGTATAATGTGAATGTAAATGAGCGATTATCTTTCTGCCATGTCGCCAGCATGTAGAGCCCCCCTCGCTTTCCACAATAGGGCCGTTCAGACT
Source organism: Brachionichthys hirsutus (assembly GCF_040956055.1). NCBI lineage: Eukaryota > Metazoa > Chordata > Actinopteri > Lophiiformes > Brachionichthyidae > Brachionichthys > Brachionichthys hirsutus. The sequence continues at coordinate 10,971,295 of NC_090913.1, forward strand.
TCAGCTCAGCAGATGTTGCAGGCCTTCCACTATTCACAAGGCCAGATCTCCGTCTCCTTCGTGTGCAAGGATTCCCGGGCAAGACGCGGAACCCCGACATTCTTCCTGATGGTCGTTCCATCAGTATACGAGTGTACGGATGGGTGATGACAAACCCTGCTGCGTCGGTCATGCCGGGAAGGCCGGAGCCTTGCGCTGCAGCCTCTGCCATCAGCAGGGCAAATGTTGCTCGAGTTCTAAAATGCTTAGCGGTTGATAGACTAAAGAAGCTTCATATGAATGTAGTTCATTCCACCGTTTACAGATCGTACCACATTTCTGATGGCTCACATCCAATGCTAGTAAACAGGGTGAAACCGACACCTTAGCAGAATGATTGTAGTTGTGATTTTTGTGTCTATAAATACAAAAAGTACAGTTTGAAGAGATTCAGTGTACTTTAAATATGAACTTAGTGCAAGTACTGCCAACGTCGCTATCTGAGCTTCGATAGTCGATCAAATGAAGCTGCTTGTGTGAGCTGGGAAAGCGGCATTCAAAAGTAACAACTCCGTTGCTTTCTAGTTGCTGTCTGGTTTTTATTATTGGTGCAAAAAGGAATTCTACACGAGCATTTTTGTCTTTCTGCTCAAACAAAAGCTTCATGGAAGATAGCCTCAAGTCTCAAGAGGTGAAATAACGCTTAAAAGCAGTCTAAGAGTAATCTGCCATCCGTTTAGATTTATAATTGTGCTGAATATTTCAGGCTGATCTTGACAGGAAGTAGAGCTCCTGTAATTTCTGAGTTTCTTAGCTACGTGTGTGTGTGTGTGTGGTTGTGCACGTTCAAGGAAGTAACATCCTGATTATTACTAACAGGCAAATATCTACATAATAGTAGTCGAATAGCTGTGTTAAAACAACACAATCTGCATCAATCTAATGCTCATCTACGATTATTAAGTGGGAAAACAATTAGCTCTTTGTCATGATGCTTGTAGTAGCTTGTCATTTGATCACGTATCATAAACACACACTGCGGTGCTGATCGATTAACATTCTGCGATCATTGGCTGCATTTAGGATTTTGACAAAGCCAAAAGCCAAATAAATTCTGACCCTGAGCCGATCTATTTATCGCAAGTTCAACTCACATTTTAAGACAATGAAACGACGTTATTGGATCGGAGCTGAATTATTGTGTGTAACTAAAGCAAGTTTATCCCCTCCTCGGGCAAATATGATCAAGTTAACCATCTTTTTTAATCAGGAAAAATGGACGATCAGCTTTGTAGAAGCACAGCGAGGCCTGTCGGGGCTTAAGTTGATAGTCTCTTTGCGGTTAGCATCAGCTAGCATTACTGTTTATCTGCGCGATAGCGACCCGTATCTAACCGTGCCGGACTTGCAGTTCTCCGGATTAGTCTCGACACGGGCCGATGCAGTCGCTATTTGGTTGAGATGAAAGTTATCAAGTCAAAAAACGGCGCTTCGCGGTATGAAAGTGGTGGATTCGGGAGCGGTGTCTTAACTTAAGCTAGCAGCTACTAGCCTCGTTTGGCAGCGCATCCGTAGCACCACGTCCGTGTTTCAGTGCATCTTTATTGCTCACGTTCCCTGCATAGCTGTAGGAATTGCTAGCTAGCGCGACAAATATGAGTTTCTCGCGTCAATAATTAACATCTTCAATTCCTAGTTGCGTCGCCTCAGCCTGCTTTCCTCGGATCTGTGTCGGGCCAGTATCAGACATGTTTAGCAGATAATACTGCCAGCTTGTAGCTTATTCTGTCGTATCCATGCGCGGCGCTTACCTCTCCGTTTATGCCCGTCATGGAGCCTATATTCCCGTTTCCTGTGCTACCGGGTGTCAGGAAGCCGGCGACAGACGCAGGTGTTGCTGTCCCCGCACAGCCGAGGGCCGAGGCGACCCCGGCCTTGCCAGCGCTCGCGTTGCAGACAGCGCTGCAGCTACTGCCACCGCCCCGCTTGTTCTTCCTGCGCTTAGCCCCTCGCTTAGCATCGGTCGGACTCATTTTTCCTCCACAAAAGAAGAGAGACAACTTGCCACGCAGAACTGGCAGAGTCTCAATTGGAATATCTGCCGCAATTAATTGGGTATAAATTCGGGTTATTGATTTAAAAGACACCCAAAATGACAAGACACCCAGTTCCAGCAAAGTGTAAAGCCGACTTCATAGATTCCAATATGGCCTCTGACTGGGAAGCTTCAGTCAGGGTTCGGTTTGCGTTGCGACGCTGTGCGTCCCACTTCCCGGGGCTTATGGGAAATTGAGGCTGTTGCTTGAACCCTCCGAGGACGCCCAAAGTGGTCATTGTACCCCCCCCCCCCCCCCCCTCCAAACAAAAATGTCAATTTCAATATAAATCCATTGATATCACAAATTCCGATACATTTCATAAGATATTTGCGATAATAATATATTTAAATTGGTGTTATGTCCAATATGAGACCAATATAAGGACCATCACAGTGGGATCCTAGTATCCTTTAAACAGAAGGGGGGGAATCCTATTGATTTTATTTGTTCTTATTTTAAATCGAAAATGGAAAAATAAAAATAAAATGAGCGCTCGTTTTTCTATCCAATTCTGCAATTAAAATAGAATTACCAAAAGACTAACACCTTTGTAGTTTACAGACAATTAACCAAAAGAAGCCACCGAAAGAAGTAATTATTAATATTGTTTAATAGAAATGCAACGCAAACGTGTCACAGACATACTTTCCACGTCGGACGGAAACTGCAATGAGTCTGTGTCGACAGCAGGGGGCGAGCGCACGCAAGCGGGGGGGGATGTGAGCTGCTGCTGATGACAGTCAAAGGCCTGCACGGCGGAAGAAGTCTTTCCGGGGTTCGGTCATCACGACTACTGTGCTTGAGAGCGAAGGACCACCGATGACCATTTCTTAGTATATCTTTGCAGCTTTTTGCATCAACAGCTGGGGCCTTTTTTTGCCTTTAAAGAATCCATTACGGCACCGCGGTTTCTGTGAGCCACCAACATTACCACGGCTAACGACAGAGAGCTAAATAGTTAGCCGCGGTCGCAGACAGGTAATGTCAGCTAAAGTTTTGATCATTACCACTCCCTTGTGGAAGTGAGTTGCATATGTGGCAAAAAAAAAAATCAGCATTTGTAAAAAAAAAAAAAGAAGAAAAAACTCGATATAGGTTTCCTAGAAGTTTAAAATAAATTCGTAATCCGGGTTAGGTGTTGTTTTCCCCACTACGCTAATGTTAGCTAACAACAACACGTCAATGGTTCGTGATGCGTTCAAGTCCACTCAAATGGGGGAACTTTTAGTTAAACTTAGCAGGAGATAAGAAGTAAATAAATATTTCCTCTGATTTTACTTTCCAAATTCAGTATATTCATTTTAATGTGTTCCAACCAGGTAAACTACCTGTCACAGGTAGTTTGACCAGCGCAGGCGCCTGTTTCAGAGGAACAGCGGAACATTAAGCAACGACATGTTTGAAAGGCGAGCTGAAAACTAATGTTAACTATAAAACAAGCTTTTAAAAGCCTGGAACTGCACACCTCAAATATTCATTCAAACCGGCAGGTTTCAAATCGAATGTCACCGTAAAAAACGGCTTTTCATAACCGATTATATCATTTCGAATAAATCAAATACGGCTCCCAGAGCACCGTATACTTCTTGAGTCTATGATTTGATAATAGTACAGTACTGTTTTTGTACCCTATTAGTGCACTACGGTGAGCTATCCTGATGGGGACACATTCATGCCCTCGTGTCTGTCTCTTTCCAGGTATGTCTGAAGTTAGTCTTGAGGCTGAATCGGGGAAGACCTCAGCCAAGGACCCTCAAATGGAGTGTGAGGAGGAGGAGGAGGAGGCTGACAAAGCAGAGGAGATTTTGAGTGACGCCGTAGAACAGGACAGCTTAGACGACAGTAGAGAGGACAGAGATGAAATCTTGTATGACGTTAATATTGACAGCGATGAAGGAAATGGTGATGAGTGTGTTGAGAAGGAGGAGGAGGAGGATGAGGGTGTTCAGAGGGAACGAGTGGTGGCACGCGGTGACAGCGGTGCTGCACACGTTTCTGATGGTGTAGGCGTTGGACATGAAGGGAATCGTGAAACACCCGGAGCACCGGAGGAAAGCGGAGAATCGGATCCTGAAAAGGTGACATTTACCTTCCTTTTTTGGGCGATGGGCCTTTTCTAGATCTTCCTCGCCATGCGCTCGATCACGCTGCTGCTTTCATCCTGATTTCCTCCCCCTGGTGGCGGCCCTCTTCCAGATTGTTGCTGTAATTATGATTTAGCTGCAAAGTGATTGTGTTTGTGCCTCCGTTTGCCTGAAGGTGACGGGCGAGCGCTTCCTGCTTTTGCCGGATGTTTTAGGAACGCACAGCTGGTTGCAGATGTGGCTCGGCTGGGTTGCTTAGCGGTGGGCTTCCTTTTGTGTGTGTGTGTGTGTGTGTGTGTTGTTATAGTGGGAGTCGGTAAGTACACACTCCTGGGTTCTCGCTTGCTGTTGTTGGACGCTGAATCGCTGTATGAGCCTGTTTGTGAGTTGGTTGTGCGCGGCGCTCTATATGTTGCCAGTCACATGATCCAGTGAGCGAATCGGGTTCGGATGCTCGGTCACTCCCACATTTCTCCCGCAGCTGGACTGGATGGCGTCCGGGACTCTCTGGCCACGTTTCTTTCTTTCTGACGTCAGAGGTGGGGAGTTTGAATTCTCTCCTTTTAGCTGCTCCGGGGCGAGTTTAATCCAGATCGTTCTTCTTTTTTTTTTTTTTTACGGCCTTCTTTGAGACGCGTCTCCCTTCCTTTCGGCAGCTGTTAGCCTACGTAGGCGTGTCACATTCCCCCGTAGCTGGAGAGGCAGGGACGTGATCCTTGTCCCCTCTCAGCTGACGCATATAATTGGACAAGTCGCTCATTGTCGTCGTCCCTCTCGCCCTCCCATGCTGCGTTAGTTTGTATCCAGGATACGGAGCTGCAGCGTTGCAGCAATGGAGGACACGCCCCGCCTTATCGGAGCCGGTGGTTCAACAAGCCCAGCGGGGCTCGCCTGAGCGAATCATATGGCTTTAAAGTATTTATGCGTGTCACATGACGCAGCTCTCCTCGCAACACAAGCTTCTTTACATCCACCGGTCCCGTGTTTATTTTGGAGACTGCTGTCGGGCGGCTTTAGAGAGAGCTTTAATTTTGGCACTGCAGGGAACCGTCCCAGCGAGGACACCGTTTATCAAATTTGCTCAAAAACATCCGTGCTTCAACGTGACGTGTGCCGCTGATAGAGGCTCGTGTTTCAGATTGTTTTGGCCTTTGTTCTGCTGACGCGGTGGAGCCAGTTGTTCTGCAGGGACCAGACCCGGATCTCGTTGCCCGATGATCTCAGAGCTGCGTCCTCCTCAGGGTTCAGCTATTATTTATAAGGATCTTCTTCAGGTTTACTAATTTCTGATTGATTCATTCTAATATGCTCGTTCAGTACGGCTCGCACACCTTTGCCTTCACTTGTACCTTATCAACAAAGCGCTGTGTGACCTTTCAGAGCTTTATAGCAGTTTGGCGAGTGTCCCGGTTCCCAAGCCCAAAGCAACTGGGCCGCAAAAAACGCAGCTTGATGCCCCAGCTGGGCGTTCCATGCTGCCAGCAGCTGGCTAAGGAAGGAAGATACCTTTTGTCTCCACCCTGTGACTTGCTGCAAGGCAACATCTGAATATGCAGATAAATAGCCAGCGTGTCGGTAACATTCAGAACCTCGGGTTGGAGCAAACCGGAGCCGCTTTGTGTAAACATAAAGCCACATGTTTGAAGGCCAAAGATAATTTAAGCCGGTCTTTTCCTGCGTCGCTGGATTTTTCCGACCTCAAAAGACTCGATTAAATCTGCCGGGCTCAATGCGGCCTGAAATGTTTGATGTCACCGTAACTTGTGTTGTTATGGAAACGCCCGGACGAACGTGTTGACGAGGAGCCAGAGCCTGACGTCGGAGGTCGCTGCTTGATTCCACGATGCAGGAGTGGCATCCGTCTGTCCCTCAGGTTTCGCAGGGACGACTTTTATGACCTCAATCGTTCTTCTGCGGTGGGGGGGGGGGGGGGGGGGGATCCTGGGAATTTTATGAATAAGGTGGAAGCATTGGGCAGTAAAACGCCACGGCAGGCCTGTTGTAAAATGAAGTGAAAGCGGTGCGATGCAGCTGCTGCCCTGGCGTGTCTCCTGTTGCACCGGAGCTTCCTGATATCCTGGTAAAACCTGTAACGCAGGAAATGGATTCCCCAGATCACGATCAGATTACATCTTTATTGTAACCGTTTGCTGGGTTTAATCATTTTTACTTTTCTAATAATTCTCGTCGCCTCTTCAGGACGCGTTGATCGATCATCGGGCGGCGTGCGTTCTGTCATCGAAGGACAATGATGAAGAATAACCTGCTGCGTCTCACCGTCTTTACAGGACAGAGCGATGGCTGAGGGGTTCCACAGAAGCTCAGCCGCCGAGATCTCCATCACCAGCAATGGAGACCTGGATCAGAGCCCCGAGGCGGTATTCCAGAGGGTAAGGCTCAGTCCGGACGTTTAGACAGCGGCGTCTCTTATTGACAAAGACTTAATGGCGTCCCGACGGTAAAGCTGATAACGACACCGCTACCCGTAAGGACCGACACTCTAACTGAAGATTCATTGATTAGATCCACAGAGTTCATCCTCTAATAAACTATTTAGAGTGTGGGTGCCCACACTAAACCCTCCATTGAGTCCTCGTCGTCCCGTCTTTCCTCTCGCTGCTCTTGATAACCAGGGAACATCTTTTTGGTAATTATTTCGTAGGACCCCTCCCCCAGCGGCCCTGGAGGAGCCCTTAGCCTGTCAGACTCCGGCGTCGCACCCGGCAACGCCGCTTCAACGGCAGAGGGCATTATCGAATCGGGACCATTCAGGGGTAAAGCTCCTCTCCTCCGCTCCTTCCTTCTATTTCTTGCTTCAGTTTTTGTGTTTGAGCGTCTCATTTCGCCACACACGCCGCTGTCCGTGTATTCTCATTGGTTCGTAATCCCTGTGAAATCCGATAGGCACACGCTTGAATTTATAATGCTGGACACACAATTGAATTAACCGAGTGTCCTTTTGAGCTCCGGTTTTTGATCCTCCTGTCTTTAAATCCAAATAAGCGTTTCCCCCGTTGCGGAGTGCCGCCGCCGCAGCCCGTTTACCGGTGCGTTGCCATGGCTATCCATGCTGTTTATCCATGATTTAGGCTTTCGTTTGGAAGCACAGAGACGACCTCGTAGTATTAAACAAACGCACAACGACACTTCCTCCTCTTTGTGGCGACACGTCGATGAATCCTAACTCTGAATGTCCCCCAGGCTCAGCCAGCCTGCCCTCGTCTCCCGTGACGCCTGTAGCGCCCAGCTCGGCGGTCGCTAGCCGCCTGGCGCGCTCTATGAGTGACAGTCAGGCCGTTGAAGGTACCCACAGCGAGTATGATGCCGATTTGTCGCTGTGCTTGCGCTAAATTAACTGCAGACTGTTACTCCCCTCTTGGTTCTTCATCCGTCTCCTACCTGCCCTTTGTGTTCCATTCAGAATCAAGCCGTTCTTCTTCTCCGCTCGCTCTCGTGGGCTCTCAAGGCTTAACCTTTCAATCACCCCGGGCTAACCGAAGTCGATTCCTGCTTTGCGGCGACTAATCGTGAGCGCGGCACATTGCTTCGAAGTCGTGATGCAGCCGTCGCTTTGCTTGGAAAGAAAACTGCTTTTGCATTTTGCTTCCGTGCATCTTCCTGCTTGTTTGTTGTCCCGATCTATTGATCCCCCCAACATGGATGAAAAGAAGTAAACGTAGAAGTGAGTGCACCAATAGAATCTGTCCTTAAAATGGCATGTTAAGAAGAAATGCTTTTAATCCATCCGTCCATGATTCTTTCCTTAACTTCCTTTTTCAGGTTCTAGACTGAAAATGCTTCCTCTTCTTTAATCTGGTCTGTTCCTCTTCTTCTGGTTTAACTGAATCTAAGCTTAATCACGCTTTAAATTCTGACTTTAATTGTGCAGGAGAACTGCAGGCCCAGCCGGAGAGTGGAGCGGTGGTTCTTTCGGATGACCTGAAGAACCCCGCCATGGATAAACTGGACCTCGTGAGAAAGTGGAGCATCAACACGTATAAAGTAATCCTCCCCTCCTCCGCTGTCCTCTTCTCTCCGCTCTCCTCCGGATTGCCTCTCGACTGAAAGCCGTCTCGTGCGTTGGTTGACAAGCCTCCCGTCCTCCGCAGTGCACCCGGCAGATCCTGTCGGAGAAGCTGGGCCGCGGCTCCAGGACCGTGGACATGGAGCTGGAGGCTCAAATCGAAGTCCTCCGTGACAACAAGAGGAAGTACCAGCACATAATCAAACTGGCTCAGATGCTGACCGGCCAGCTGTCCCAGATGATGCAGACGCAGAGACAGCTGGGCGACGCCTTCGCCGACCTCAGCCTCAAGTCGCCACAACTCCACGTGAGTCCAGAGAATCGATAATGCAAATGTGACGAGGAGCACAGTGTCTATTTTTGTTTTTCAACGACTCTTTCTTCAGGAGGAGTTTGGGTACAACGCTGACACCCAAAAGCTTTTGGCCAAAAATGGCGAGACGCTGATGGGAGCGATCAATTATTTCATCTCCAGCGTGAACACATTGGTGGACAAAACGATCGAAGACACCATGCTGAATATCAAGCAGTATGAGTTCGCCAGGTCGGTAGTCCGTTGCGTGTTTACCCATCAACGTATTTACGTTCAAACGCACACCGAATGTTTCCCACGCTGCTCCAAACCGCTTCTAGGATCGAGTACGACGCGTACCGTACCGATCTGGAGGAGCTGAACCTCGGGCCACGCGACGCTGCCACCCTGCCCAAGATCGAGCAAGCTCAGCAGCAGTTCCAGATCCACCGGGAGAAGTACGAGAGGATGCGCAACGACGTCTCCGTCAAGCTGAGGTTCCTCGAGGAGAACAAGGTTGGGCTGGGATCCGGTTCTTACTGCAACGGCGCGTCGTCTGTCGCGGCAGGTTCGTGCCTCATCCCTTTTGATTTCTCCTCAACCCGACAGGTGAAGGTGCTGCACAACCAGCTCATGCTGTTCCACAACGCCATAGCGGCGTACTACGCTGGAAATCAGGAGCAGCTGGAACAGACACTCAAGCAGTTCCATATCAAGTTGAAAATGCCGGGGGGGGACAGTCCATCCTGGCTGGAAGAGCACTAATCACTCCCATTGATTCCACGGTGTGGCTCGGTTCCACAGGATCCTCCTCCCACTTCCTATCAGCTACTGCCTTTCAGACATCCAGAATTGTAAATCTTTTAACCTAACGTGAAGAAAAACAACAACAAGCCCTTCGACACTCCATTTTACTGTTATGTTAAATCATCTATTGCATCCTGAAATCGTAGGACAAGCACTTTGATACCGTTTAACAAACTTTCTCAAAAAAGGATTTGCTGCCGTGAAACGTATCTGGAAACTGTAAATGTCCTTTTTGTGTTCCAAGTTTATGAATGTTGTTTCTCAGCATGGCAAGACGCGTAACGGCAGCTACTGGTCACTTTAATAACAAAATGATTAAAAGTGGTAGTTTGACTTTATGGGAAACGTGCTAATTAGCGCTCTAGCTAAGAGTTAGATGGAAAGATCAACACACTCCAAAGAAGTGAATAGCCTTAGCTTAGCATGAAAATTTATAAAAATGTGCTAATCAGCAAATTTAAAAATTGTCTAAAAGATTGGCTGTGTTTTTTTGTTTTTTTTTGTAAGTTATGATCCTCAGGATGGAGTTCGGCTAACGGTTTCCATCTGATTCAAGTCTTTGTGCTAAGCTAAGCTAACCAGCAGAGTGTACTGTTCTAATCTGCACATCTAACTGCAAGTGTTTCACAAAATGTCAAACTGACAGTTTAAACGGAGGCTGAAACACACAGTGATCGCTTTTCACAACAAACTAAAGGATGACGTGACGTTTAATCGGCAGCAGCAGCATCTGTCATTCTTAGTTACCCTATTTTATCGACATTTATGGCAAATGAATCGCTGGCTAAAACCTTTGATCCTCATAAATTCTTTTTTTGAATGAAGGACTGGCCTTATGTGACAGAACGTGCCTTGATGTCTTGAATTTACTCTTTTCCTTCCTTTTAACGGCACCTTGTTGTTTTCAACAAGGCGTTGACACTATACCGGGTCTTGGAACCAGCCAATCAAGAGAATGGACCAAAAGCACATCTACAAAATACTCAATCACATCTGTGTTTCAAAAAAAAAAAAAAAAGAGCCGCCGTCTATTTTAAGACTTCTCAAAGATATTTATCTTGATTGCACACATGCACATTTATGCATTTGAGACTAATCACAAAAGAAATTGTATAAAATATAGGGTGGAAACCAAAATGTGAGACACTTTTGTAGATTTGAGAGACCAGCGTGTTCGGCCTGAGCTGCTCATGGGCTGTAAGAACTTCTATTTTTCGTGGAGGACCGGAGCAGCATCCTCACTCACAATCTTTTACGACAAATCATTGTTCCTCTGAAATAGATTCTATATTTGTAATGTTCTTTCTTTTATCTCCAGTATGTAGTCTGCGACCAACGCTGCCCTTTGGCTTTCTTTCATAAAGACTTTCAGAATGATGCGCTAGCACGGAATGTGCTAGTGGCTCTCTAACTTTATAAGAATGAAATATTAACAAGACTCGATGTGGGATTATGGATGTTAAGCCTCTTGGGGAGGAAATAAAAGTTCCTTTTCATTAAGAATCTTTTATGTGTGTTTATTTCTCTTGACAAAATGTTGTATGAAAGTCACCACCAGGGGGCGAAAAATGACAAAACAAAGAAGACACTTTTCATCAGAATTTATATTCTCATTAGATCCTTTTATAGATTTGTCTTTTTTTCAGTTTAATACATTTGTATTCTGATTACCTTACCCACACAGAATTTGGTTAATCATGACAAAGCATGATAATGAGGGAAACTGATTATTATTTCCAGACATATTTTGTGTAATTAAGTTGTGCATTTAAAGAACTTTGCATTTGACGTGTTCAGAAGTCTTTTTTTTATTGAAAAGCCATGGAAATAAACAATTCCACAAAGAATAGGGCTGTCAATTATTATTCTTTTTTAATCTTGTGGCCCAAAACGTCCGCCTCCTGCCTGCGCGCTCCTGGGTCACGTGAACGCGCCTGCTTCCCCACCTGGCCCAATCACGCACGAGGACGCGCTCGGCTCCGCTGCTGCTGCTGGGGCGTCTCTCCTCTCCGGTGTTTGCTGCTGCAGGACGGCGGCGGCTCGCTTCACCGGACCGACCCGCCAGACCCGGAACGAGACGCAGGTTTTCTCCTCTGAAAAGTATCCGCCACTAACGAGGACGAGCCCCGGCATCCCTCACGGTAAGTCAGGCGGGACGGTGCCGCCGCATCTCCCGCTGCGTGGATGAGACGCAGCAGACGACCTCCGGCTGGAAGTCATCGCGCGTCTTAGCGCGATAACGCAAAAGGTTCTGGGCGGATCTGGATGGAACTTTCAGGACATGTTGGGGATGTTTCCAGGAACAGCTGCTTCCATTTTGGTGCTGATCCACAAGAGATCCTGGATTCTGCAGCAGTTGGAACCATTTCAGTCGATGGAGCTTCAGAATGTGTTCCTCAGTATCTCGGTAGATTGTTAACCAATGTTAACCGAGTTTCGCACAGTCATGTAAGGTGGGCATTGCTCTCTTGCTACCGAATTTCATCTGGATCGGATCCAGATTGACGTTGGGAAAGAATATTGCATTTTAACATTGAAAACCACATCAACTGATTCACTTTTGCTTTTCATGGTTGGTGTATAAAGACACCAAGAACACTTTAGAACCTTTTGCTGATGATCCAGATCACTGTGTGGACGGCGTAAATCTAATTATGAGGGGGATGAGCTGCTTGGCGGAGGTCTGCGCTCTCTGACTGCTTTTCTAGTTATAATTATTAAAATTTCTCGTCTTTTTATAGTTTTGAATTAAAAATGTCAAATTTTTAAAGACCCTTTTTTGTTTTTCTGTAATTGTACAGTAGTCAGAGGTGTTGATTTCGTGCTGGAGTAAAACTAGAGCTGGATATTTCTAAATCTTGACACACAATGTGTATTTTGAGTTTAATATGTGAGGCAAGAAAGGTTTACAATGTTGACTTAATAATGAGTAAAAGCTCCTTCTACAGTTCTGATCCACATCCGCCCAGACGGGGCAGCTTTCGGGGGTCGTTGTGGAGCATGTTGCCCCGTCCCGAGCCCCTTTCAGCGTCCGGCTCTCTCGCTTTACCCCTGCTGGTTTTGTTCTGCACCTCAGACTTTCTGTGGCTTTTGTAAACGACCATACACGCTGAGATGAATTAGATGGCAATCCATTCAAGTATCAGGAACAATACCCAAGTGGGGAAAAAAAGAAAGAGCCCCCCCCCCAGGTCAGGTCAAGAGAGAGGGTGGCGTCACCCCCCCCCCGGTTGCTGTGGAAGCTGGGACTAATGTGGAAGACTCAATTCTCTGACGTCACCCCGAGGAGGATGTTAAGGGGGCTGGATTTATTTCTGTGGGGCTGAATAGTTGTCTTCATTTAAACTCAATTTTAGTCCGCAATGACGAACTGTTGGATAACGCAACACAACACAACAGGGGGGGGGGGGGACACACCGCCCCCTCCCCAAGCTCCCACCCATTACCACCCAAGTCAGTCGGCTGTAAAGTGTCAAATAAAGAAGAGAAGCCCCTAAATTAAACGCGAACGTTTTCTCCAGGCCGGCAATAAAAGGTTTCCGAGGACGGGATGAACGTCGTCACGGTGATTCATGGACGCCGCTCCAGCCGCCGTGTTGTTCTGTAGCAGGAGTTTATAATGCGATCTTGTAATGTCAGTTTGAGGTGGGTGTTCTACTTTATTCTAATGAATCCTGCTGCGCCTCAGGGCCCTTGGGCAACCCCCCCCCCCCCCGCAGCCGTGTAAACATGTTTGCATTCCCTCCATGTTTCCTTGCTGATGTCCCTATGGTGACCAGAACTGCACGTCTCTCAGGATCTGTTGCATTAAGCTGACTTTTTCTTCTTCTCACTAACTCGTGCAGCATTTACGCAGGTCTTGTGACTCCAGCAAGCCACTTGCCTGAAGCTTATGCGGGCTCAGATTGCTGAAGCGACAATTGGAGAGCAGATTGAGACACAGAGGTGTCCTGCGGGCCAGACACCGATCGCACGCTGACAAAAGAACAAACGCAAAAGAAGGCTGGAAGCTCCGTTTTTGATCCACCGCTGTCTGGTCTCATCCCTCCGTCCTGTCATTACCTCGCCCGGGCCGGGCGAGGTAAGGGTGTCTTTGTCCTTTCTGTTTGGAGACTTTTGCTGTGAAGTGGGCTTTTAGGAGAATGTTTGAATCGTCTCTTTTGGGCGGTTGGGCAGGTGCTTCCAGCCGGGCTTCGCCGTGGAGAACGGCTGACATCACCTAAAAGAGCGGCTTTATGATGCCGAGTCGGCACAGAGCAACAGTTGGGCCAAACAGATTTCACTAAACAAGTTCTCTGAACTCCTACAGTCAAAATGAAAGCGGTTATTTTGCAGACGGGTGCCTGCGGATGGCTAACACTAGTAGCCGGGAGAGACGGCGTTAATAGCTGATGATCTATTAATAAGAGCTTTAATCCTCACATTTGAGAAGATGGAACCTTCAAATATCTTGACATTTTTCCCCTTTGGGGCTCAAATGATTGGTCAAAGAATTCTAAGGTTTAGCTCATCATTATATCCACAGATGAAAAGGAGAAAACAGATTTGTTGTATTTGTGCTTTTTAAATGACGCTCACCGACAACATGTCGACGAGGAGGACGGAGCATCTTTCTGACTTACTGGGAGGTTTAGTGCAGATTCCTTGTTGATTTAAAGTGTTTTTTATCCTTAGTTGGCTCTTCGGTCGCAGGCCAGCTGGCCGGCGTGATATTACCTGTGTTGCAGGTGAGATAGTCGTTCATATTAGTCTTAGCCGGAGGACTGTTTAAACAGTCATTGCTCTGCAAACCGGCAGCTCTGTGCAGGCTGTCATTAGCAGATGAATGCTAAATTGGGGGGGGGGGGGGGGGGGGGAGTTGTGTTGGCGACTCGTGCATCTGCAAGCCTTCATAAAAGCCTTTGTTCTCTGACTGTGTGTGTGTGTGTGTGTGTGTTATGAACAGTGAAGCGACTCCAGCTGTAATCCAGTTTTGCTATACCTTTTGCGAGTTCTACATCCTTGTTGGGTTTAAAATGAGGGTTTATCTCTGTTAAACTCTACTTTGGCGCCATCGTTCCTCCTTCAGAGTCCCGAGGGGGTAAAGTTAGATGCGTTATTAATGTTTGAGGATGACAGAAGGGTTAAGAAAAAAAAGATTCTCCCTACTTCCTCCTCTGCAAAATTTCATTGCAACATGACAAATTTATAAAGCAGAATATCGACCTGTACTTCGGCCTCATTAGGAGTAAATTCATCACCCGAGACAAATAATACCTCCTAATACTCCCCCTGGAACTGAGTTTGAGGATTTGAGTTCTGCTTGAGCGCATTAATCAGCTTAGTGCTACGTTACACGGGGCTGTTTGGACTTTGTTGGGCTGGACATTATGTCTTCATCAAGGGTTAGATTAGAGATGGAAGAGGGGGGGGGGGGGGGGGGTCCGTGATGTCTTAAAGCTGACAGGTTTAAATGTAAATGTATATTATGTATATTAAATGTAAATGTTTTACTTCACACTATAGCAATGTGTTTGTAGGAGAGGAGCTTACAATTTAAAAAGAAGCCCCTGCGTTAAATCCTGGACCCCCCCCCCCCCCCCCATGATTTTTCCCTCCAGGAACATGTCGCCTTTCCAACATAAATATTTCACCGAGTCAGAAATGTGCACGGGTGACTCGCCTCCTGGTCAGCACCGTTTAGCGACTATCTGATCAGAGGTCCAATCGGAAGAGAGCTTTTCTTTATTCATGCAGGGGGGGGCATAAATAATTCACTTGGGGTTCTACAAGTGTCGCCTCTGAAAATCCAGACGGAACAGCACCGAGCCCTAAGTCTTTGAAAATATTTGATTAATCCTGGATTTCCTCCATAAGAGGTTCATTGTCCTCACTGTGTTTTCAGCCGTGTTGTGTTCGGGGTTTGTGGGACATTTGCACAACCGGTGGCTTGAAATGGTAAAGGGATTCCAGTGAGTTGGATATTTGATATCTAGGTTGTAACGAAAGCGCGTTTCGGTTCCGTTGTGCAAACAGGCCAGGTTTATATGGATTGAATGCATTAGCGTTCCTGCGTTAGCCACCTCCTGCTAGACCTGTTGGCTGCGTCACCTGGAAGGTGTCTCTTCTTTTGGCATCGCAAATCCTTTTGTCTTTGATATCTGGTTGTCAGGGTGTGTGTGTGTGTGTGTGTGTGTGTCCGTCTCATTGTAAACAGGACATGGACATCCAATCAGCCATTGGTCTGAGGTGCTTTTCATGCCTTGTGTGGACTCGACAATTACACAATGAAAGTCGTCATTAGTTGCTTTCCAGGAATCTCGTTTCCTGTCCCCTCAACGCTGTTTGGAAATCAAGGTGGTCGAAGGCTGAAAACAGCCGCGCCCCACTGAGCGCTGCACAAAACGTCCCTCCGCTAACGAGCGATCCCACCGTAACGATGATGGAACGGGACTCGCCAAATTCTTTCCCAATGCACCTCTTGGCCCTTCCGGCGTCCGGCGAAAGACCTCGTCCCTGCGGGGTGTTCACTGACCCTCGGGAAATCGAACTGGAAGGTAGCAACAGGGGATTATTATAAAGGGAAGGGGCGTCTCGCCCTTCAGGATTATACGTCGGTGCGAGCGAGCAGATTTCCGTTCGGCGGCAGAGGCGCCGTGTTTCTGGGAGGCGACTCTGTGCGGGGTCAGAGGTTGGAGGTTATGCATTAGACATGAGCGAAGCTGCGGTCCGGCTCAGAGGGCGGAGTCAGCAACATGAGGCCGTTTGTGATGTCTGCTGGATGAATTAGTCATAATCCCTGGATATCAGGTGCAGCAGGATGCTAACAGGCGGCGCTGCCACGTTCTGCAACACGCACTGATCTGATTCTACAAATCACCTCAAAGTCGCCACGAATCTCATTTTTATTTCAAGTATTTTTTTTTTATACTACCAAACACCAATTCTGTCCACGTCAGCTCGTCTGATGCCTTTACTGTCCCTTTAAGGGCTCCGTACTTCACCAAACACTTTAAAACTCTTAAATATGATCAATAATTATGGTATACAGCAGCAGTCTAATCGATAACAGCATGTAGATGAAAAATAAATCCATTCCAGTCTGAGGCTCGCTTCTTCTTGTGTCCGCCGGCGCCTCGTTGCGTTGAATTTGAGGCTCGCTTCATTAGCGCTCATTAAGAGTGAACGTGATGCCAAACTGTGTAACAGAAGCTGAGCAGAGGGAGAAGCGTCTCTGACCGTTACACACCTCACAGCCCGACTTCAAAGCGCTTCGGAAACCGAAAAAAGAGAAGCGGATTTGTCATTTCCCTCACGGGGACCTTCTCGTTTGATCTGTCACACCCTTTAATTTCAGATTGTCCCTGACGACATGCATGACCAACCCAGTGTGATCCCGTTCTGTACTGTTTGTGTTGCTCTCGTAGCCCCATGGCCGTTGCCCCCCCCCCCTCGGAGTTAAACCTTCAAAGCTCTTCTTCGCACAATGGCCGACCAGCTGTTTGATGGTGATGGACGGGATCAAACGACGAGCTCCCGTCTCTGTGACTAGATGAAGGGACACCTACCGTCTTTCAGCAGAGAGGGGGACACGGGATGATCTGTTCTTCTTGAAAAGAGGACATCCATCGAGACCGCATGCTGACTGCTTGTCCCTGTGATGCTGGTTATGAGTCGTCCGTCCTCGTCCAATGAGGCTGAGAGCTGCAGCAGCGTCCCGTTGTCCTCCGCCGCCGCCACTGACCCACCCTCTATGTCTGCCCACGCCAACATCGCCTCACCCTCCCTCAGTAATGCCCCCGTCGCCCCAGAGCACCAGGCTCCCCCGCCTCCTCCCCTGCCACCCCCGCCTCCGGGGGCACCCCCGGCGACCGTGTCCGGCAGCCACGGCGGGAGGAAGAAGCGCCGCGTCCGCAGCTTCTTCTGGAAGCCGATACCGGAGGAAAAGGTCCGGGGGAAGTCCAACATCTGGACGATGGCGGCGAGGCAGCAGCAGTACCAGATCGACGTGCGCTCTGTGGAGGAGCTGTTCGGCCAGCAGGAAGAGGCGGTCGCTGGCGTGCGTGGGACGTGCCCGGCGGCTGGGACCTCGATGGGTCTGTCCAGGTCGCGCTCCTTCAAGGACGGCAGCAAGGACGAGGTGAGTCAGCCAACTGATGGAGAGCATGATGTTTATCATATTGCATGTAATCTTTGTCGTGGCGTAGTGGGTAGTGCTGTAGATACCGAGTCTGACCTGTGCAGAGTTTGTATGTTCTCCCCGTGTCCCTGTCGGTTTTCTCTCACCTCCAAAACATGCCATCTCGGTGGATTTGTTTGTCCTTCGTGTGGCACCACGATGTGCTGGCGACACTTCAGGGGTGTACCCCCCCCCCACCTCTCTGAAAGACTGCCTTGTCTTTCAAACATGTTGCCCCGGGCCTTGAACACACCACCAATGAGATTATGCGGTATCCCTGCAGGGACATTCAACTTTTCTTTGAAACAAAGGCAGATCTGATCTGTTCTGGACCGATCCGATAAATGAAGGCCGTAGGACTGGAACGCTCGCTTCTTTAAACTCTTCTCATCTTCCGTCGTGTCTTCCAGGTCAGCATCCTTGACTCCAAGAGGGGGATGAACGTGGGCATTTTCCTGAAGCAGTTCAAAAAGTAAGTCATCCATCCACAAGCTGCTTAAATAAAGCTCGATGGAGTCTGCACACGGAAAGACCCCCCCCAAAAAATACTGCATATAATGTCTTAATGAAGAATAAATTAAGGCTAAAACGCGATACAAAGGCTCTAATCTAATCTAGCTGCTGTAATTATTCCTTTATTTGTCTTTAAGCTTTGCTTTCAATAAGTTGTTGTTGTTGTTGTGTTTTGTGCCACTAACTCTCAGAGGCTTCCTCAGCTCTTCCTTATCGCTCCTTCATCGGTCAGGAAATGTTGAGGCGCGTTCAAAAGACTCGGCTTGAAGGCGAGAAGACTCGCTTTGCATGACGGAGCGTTTGCATGGCTTGCCAGTGTATTTTAATGTCATTTGACTGTCGGCTGTATCACAGGGAGGACGGTACAGTCCGATCGTCTGTATTACCGCCGCCATGTCGTTTGTACATTGAAGCCCGTTTAGCTCAACTCTGGAGCACCTGTACCCTTCATCATGAGGCTTAATTGTGAAACGAGCGCTTTGTCTTCCAGATCCAACCGCTCTATTGTCGAAGACATAAGACGAGGAGAGGGAAAGATCTACGGGGCCGAGCTGCTGAAAGACCTGCTGAAGCTGCTGCCCGATGCGGAGGAGGTCTGTGGACGTCTCAGACCCGCGTGACGCTGGACGGGTCGGAGGGCCAGCTGAACGTCCCTGTCCTCTGTTTGTTTGCTAGATCAAGAAACTCCAGGCGTTTAAGGGCGACCCAGACAAGCTGACGCTGGTTGATTCCTTTATGTTCCTCTTAATCCAGGTGCCTCGGTGAGTTCATTTGTCACTGCGTTTAACCGCGAAGAAAAGAGATATTACGACAAGCCTTCGTGTTTTATATGTTTCCTGTTCATCAGAAGTAGTCCTATTTGTCTGCTCTCTTTCATCGCCGCAGGTTCGAGGTTCGGATCGAGGCCACGGTCCTCCGCGAAGAGTTCTTCCCTTCCTGCGCCATGATGAGTCACGAAATCGATGTGGTGCGCATTGCTACCAAAGGTAATGATGATACGCAGGTTCTACTATCGCCACACCGACAGGGGACCCGGGTACTTGAGCTGGACGTGAAGTAGCACGTTTATTTCTTTGTGTGAATTCCTTTAAAGAGCTGATGAGCTGCGAGGAGCTTCACGCCATCCTGCATCTTGTCCTGCAGGCTGGAAACATCATGAATGCCGTGAGGGCAACAGTTTCACATTCACAAAAAGACAAATTCATCTCCAGTCGTGTCTTTGTACACTTTGATGTCTTTCTGTGC
This sequence comes from Brachionichthys hirsutus, assembly GCF_040956055.1. Classification (NCBI taxonomy): domain Eukaryota; kingdom Metazoa; phylum Chordata; class Actinopteri; order Lophiiformes; family Brachionichthyidae; genus Brachionichthys; species Brachionichthys hirsutus. Next base: position 10,990,496 of record NC_090913.1, read on the forward strand.
GGTTCCTCAGGGTGGCTACGCGGGCAACGCCGTCGGCTTCAAGCTGTCATCCCTCCTCTCATTGGCCGACACCAAGGCCAACAAGCCGGGGATGAACCTGCTGCACTTTGTCGCCATGGTTCGTGGAAGCTTCACTTCTAAGAGAAATGATTCCTATAAGACCATAAGAAATCTCCCGCACGCCAAACTGGGGTTCAGCATGACTGAATTTACAACTGTATAAGGTTAAACGCGATTATTAGTCTTTGACAAGGTGATCAAAGGGCGTCCGGCGGCGGCGGCGGCTGATGATTCTGCTTAAACTGACAGGACTGAGGAAAGGAAGTTGGTGAATGTGCAAAGACTGATTAAATGACAGCAGCAAGTCGATCGACTGACGATGAAGGTTTGTCTTTGGGCTTTTGGATGAACGTGTTGAGCTGATGAAGACGGCTGACGGCTCAGTTGGCGGCTCCAGACAATGGCGCTGTGGGCGTATGAGAAACTCTGAATGAGGGGATGTTATGAGAAATAAAACTATTGACTAAGGGCACAAAGAAATGTTCTTCCTGGCTGAGCCTTGACTAAATTTCTCACAGAAGTGATGCTTGAGTGAGTACTGAGATTGCTGGGGGGGGGGGGGGGCAGGTGGGCAGCAGATGGTGGCAGGACACAGAAGTCAAGCGCTTGCGTAACCAAATTAAGGGCAGTACCACCTGATCATGCACATTAACATGGACGACGCTTCCTTCCACTCAGGAGGCGAAGAAAAAAGACGAGGAGCTGCTGAAGTTTCCAGAGAAACTTCAGGATGTCCGGAGCGCGTCCAGGTGAGCCAGAAGACGCGCCGACCTTCCTCCCTGCCTCCCTCGGGATATGCAAAAGCGTTTTCCACATCGGCCATGTTTGAACCTTGCACTCGGCTGTTAAATATTGCCAATCTGCTCCGTGTTCTCGGACCGTTTTTTTTATGATGTCCATAAAAGCACCGACATTGTCCCTAATCATCCTTTTGTTTGCCGCGGTCGCGTTTTCCTCTAGAATCTCAGTAGAAAACATCGACGGGGAGTTTTCCTCCTTGTTGGTTCGGATCAAATCCCTGGAGGAGAAGGTCCAAGGAGACGCGGAGCTGCTGCAGCAGCTGGAGTCCTTTCTGCAGGTGAAGCGGCAGCAAGTGGTTAAGTGATGCGTTCCAGACGTCGTAGAGAATGTTGCATCCAGGCCACCGTACATTTGTGTTGCTGCCGACTCCGATGGAAGTGTTAAATGTCATTTTATATCTCAGGGTTCAGCACGGACGCTTCAGGACCTGAAGACACGCAGGGTGGACCTGAGAAGAGAGGGACACGCCCTCATCGATTTCTTCTGTGAAGACAAGGACACCTTCAAGCTGGACGAGTGCTTCCGCATCTTTCAAGACTTCAACAACAAGTTCATGAAAGCTGTCAAGGTAGCTCTGTTGTTAAAATGAAGTCGGAGGAGGAAGCGGTTACCTGAGCTACAAGGGGGGGGGGGGGGGGGGGCTGTTTCAGCGTGTGCATATATTTATACACTACTCCTTCTCTTCTCAGGACAACCAGGACCGTGAGCTAAAGGACGCAGCCAGACAGCGGCGTCTGCGGGAGTTGGAGGAGAAGCGCTTCGCTTGGTCGGCTTTGGATCCGAGCGCCGCGTTTGGCCGAAGCAGCAGCGAGAACGACGTGGAGATGCTCACCAAGGAGGGCCTGCTGGACTTCTTCCAGCTGAGACCTCAGAGTCCGCATAGCCCTCTGGGACGCTCCGCCAGCGCCCGCCGCCACCGTCACACGATGGCTTCCATAGCCGACCAGGAACTGCGAGGATACCTGGAGCTGTACGGTGGCGCCGGGAATCCCAGCGACTGCTCCAAGTTTAACAGCCTACCTCGTTCGGGCCGCAGCCCGCACCGGAGGACGACGCCCTGGATCTCGGGCCAGGACGACAACCGCGAGCTGGGCTGTGAGAGACGGGTGACGTCTCCATGCGCAGAAAGCGAACCGATCAGCCCTCTGGCCAAATTTTCCTCCTCGGGGACGAGTCGTAATGATCCGAACGGCAACGGCGATATTTGTTCATCGGTGTCCGAGGGCAGCGCTCTGCCTGATTCCTGCTATCGCTTCCAGGAGCCCCCCCATCTTCACAGCCACATGAATGTCAGTGTGGAGAAGCGCACTTTGGTTCAATGTCCTCAAGCGTTTGACCTTCCAAGTCCGAGCAATAACAATAATCGCATGCCTTTTGTCAATCGGGGGGACGTCGCGGTGTCTGACTTGGAGAGGGAGAGACGGTCGCCTCCCCTAAACCTGGACCAGCTCCTTCGTAGGGAGGCGTTGGAAGAAGGAGCCGGTACCACGGCGCCTGGTGAAGGAACAATGGATTCTCCCACACAGGCTGGGATCTCTCCCGAGAGAGAGCGAGAGGACGACAACAGTACAGTTTCATCAACGACCTGCGACACGCCCCTCCCACTGGACTCTGCAGCCAATAAGCAGCCTCTGTTCTACATTCCGGACTGCGCCGAAACCGACTGCTCCGAGGTTGAGAGCTCATCTCAAGCAGAAGAGGGACTTTTCAGAATTCCTCGCTGCACCACCGATCGGGAGAACCAGCCGGATCCAAACTCGTTCTCCTCGGATTTGGGGTCCAGGTCTGTTTCAACCAATGAGACTTCAGCCCCAAAGTGTGTGGACGGCTCGTCTATGACGGCCAACGCAGAGGAATGGGACACGGAGAGCGGCGACACCGCCGAGGGAAAGCAAGGTCGAGAGAAGGACGCGCAAAGAGGCCTCGGGAAACCTCCGCACGCAAAAAGCAAGGCGAGCAAAGCGACTAATTCCAGCGGCGCTCGTGGCGTGCGAACGCTCACGAGCAGCGAGAGCCGGGGCCTGCGGATAGTCGTTCCCGTCGGCAACAAGAGAGTACCGACGCACGACGGCGCAGAGTCGCGCCGGCCTCTCCGAGACCGGAGCACCCCGGCGAGAGGAAGGACGGAGAAGACCGCCAGATCGCTGCGACGCTCCAGCGTGCCTCCCGATGAGGCCAAAGCCCAGAGGGGAAGCAACCCGTCCAGATGGGGACGCGATTCAACCCCGAGAAAGGCTTCCGCCCACAAGCCGAGCGGCAAGCCCCTAATGAACATCCCCAAGCCGGCGCCGGAGGAGAAGCTGTGTCGCTCCACCATGAGAGCTCTGGCACGCGCTCGAGTCCAGCCTCCCGCCGCGGCGTCCTCTGAGAACAGCAGTTCCAACACGCTCGGCACAAAGAACGCCTCCGATGTCCCCGGCTTCGCCCGCAACACCGTAGCGTCGTGCTCCCGCCGCCGGAGAGACGCGGGTCCCCTGTCCGTCCCCTCTACCCCGTCTCGCAGCCCCTCGCTTCGGGGTCAGCGAGCCCTAGCGAAACAGGACAAGCTGTCGCCCGCCGTTCAGAGTAGCGAGGAGCGGCCTCGGGGGACAAACGTGCGACGGGTGCAAAGCGTGAAGGCGTCCAGTCGTGTCGGAGGCGGCGGCGAGACCCCGCCGCCTCCGACAAACGAAGACTTCCGTAAAAGTTACGGCTCTGCTGAAAAGTCTGCGCGGCCCAGAGACTCGGTGACGTCCGGCAGGGACCCAAAACCGAGCTGGAAATGAGGCCGACATTGTGAGGGAAGACAAAGAATCCAAACAGCCAACCTTGCAGGATTCCACGCTCAGGTTTATGATGTGCAAACAGGAAGATGTGACGCAACCGTTAACGGCGTCTCCGTTCCTGAGCGAGATATTAACTGAACAAATGGGCCGAACAGGAACCTCTTGGCTAGCGAAGCTACGTGTGTTAGCGTTGGTGATGTCGCTGTTGATCACGACTCGCTATGTGATGCTGCTAATTAGCTCTGACAATTTGCGTGACCTTTTTTTCCATTCAGGGGGTTATAACACATGTCGCACCTGAACTTGGGGTTATAACACACGTCGTACCTGAACTTGGGGTTATAACACATGTCGCACCTGGACTTGGGGTTATAACACATGTCGTACCTGAACTTGGGGTTATAACACATGTCGTACCTGAACTTGCTGCTCGTGCCCTTCCTTTTGGATCCGTTGCCTCCTCCTGTACCGAATCGCTCTGTTTGTTTTACGACTCCTTTTCTCGATACCTCAAGATGATCGGCGTGGCCTCGCACCGGCGGGAGCAGCAGAATGCGTCGGCGCCGCTCTGACGTATGATCGCATTTATTGCTTTAAACAGCATCGTCACTTTTTTTTTTTTACATTTCATATGACCCTGATGATATGTTACAACCCCTCCGTAGCTTCACGGAGAAGAAAGGAAAGCGTTGAATGCGTCTGGAACAGTCGGACATGCTCGTCAGGCGGGCCATTATTTGGCATCCTGGTCTATTTTTCTACTAGTTGTCGTCACCTCGTGGTTTATCCTTTCCTGACCAGGTTAACCTGGTCGTAATCTAATCTGGCTCCAGTTTGTCCTTCTCATCGTTACCTCACACAGCGAACCCTTTTTAATCCCGGGGAATAATTATTTGACAACATACCGTCGGCTGGAAGACGTTTCCAAAAACCCTGAAATCCTCGCGTGGAAGAAGCAATATTCCATCTGCAAATAAATGGTCGCCATGATTCCTATGATGAATTCCACGCCTTATGAAAGACTTAGCGATGTTGCAATGCTACGGAAGTCAGGAGGGATTCTGGGTCCGCCCCTCCTTCCAGATCCAGATTAAAATGTTGAAAATGCTGAAAAATAAATGCCTGCCAAAAATGATTAGGTTATTAATGTTGTTATGACTTCATGAAAATAGTTGATCAGCCTCTTGACCTATTCAGATAAAGGAAACACATGAGAGGCACAAACTGGGCCGCTCAGAACCACTTGCCTTCAAATCGCATCGTGCCATTCGTTGCCTTCTTGTGTCTTAAGCGCTCCCAGCGGAGCGTCGGCTCACGGCTGGCCGGCGCTGAAACGGAAACAGAAACGGCGGCTCCTCTGGTTCCTCTGGTTCATGGGTCACTTTGTGCTCTCCAGGTTTAGAGTCGCGACTTGTTGACGTGCTTGCTGGTGTCTTCTTGCTTCTAGCGATGCAAATGAAGTTGATGACTTCGGTGACACGAAATTGGAGCCGAAATTTGGATTTCCACCGAGCATTTAGTAAACTGGTAGAGAGCTGCAGCTAATGGGATGTTCAACAGACTAAGTTCTGAGGGTTTATGTAATCCAATCAGAATTATTGGTATGTCTTTCATCAAAGCTCTCCACAATTACTGATTGATAATTAAGCACATGCTATGAAATCCTGTCCCTTTGAGCCTGAAATGTAGTTAAAAGTTTGTAGAAACCGTAACTGGACCTCGATCTTTAAACCGTAAGCGCTGTGGAGGTCTTCCAGCACGTGGCCTCCTGTAATCTATCGCGTTGATTGCTGAAGATAATCTGCTCCTTTAGCATTTTGTGACCTTTAAGCGTAATCTCTGCGTCTAATTGCGTAACGGACGTTTGCATTGTGGATCTTCAATTGGAAAAAGAACCCTCCAGTGTACTTTGCGCATTAAACGGCCGTAGAGATGCTCTTCTTCCATCCCAGGCGTTAGCGTGTTAGCTTCCTCTTTTGTGTATTCCACAATGCCCCCTGCTGCCACCCTCTTTACGGCCCCCACGAGCCTTGCAAATGGCTGCCCTTTACATCACACCCGAGTCCCGACTGCCTTGCTGCAGTAAAGCTGCTGCTGTGGAATCTGAATACTTACTTGCCCTTTTCACCACAACTTCCTTGTCCTGGGAAAGTTACCAAAGTAACAGCCCAAACATCAATTACTGACCAAAAAGGTCACGGCTGTCCACAGACTTTTGTCACGTTACAAGGCCCGGCCCGGTTTGTTTCTCTACTTTAATGGCTTTTTTAAAGTCACTCTCAGCAGAATTGTGGAATCTCTCCCTGTAATAGATGTTTTCTTTCCATTTATCTTTCATTTTGTGGTTAAATGTCTCATTCTGACCTTTGGCGCTGAAGGACTTTTGCTTTTCTAGTTCGTGACGGAAGTCTTTCCACATCTGATGGAAGTCGGTGCTCCATCGCTCTGCTCGCTCTTTTTCCATCTGAAGTCTCATATTGACAAAGGAAGGACCGGTCTTCTTCTTGTCGAGCCGTTGATCACCTTTATATTTATATGGATAACATCAAGAAAATGAATAAACAAATCACCTGTTGCTGTGAAAACTGTGAAAACCTGTCAGTGTTTCTTTAAGTGTTTGGATTATGGATGCTTGTAGATGGAAGTTATGCTGCAACGCTCAAGACATTATGTTTGTAGAGGAATCAATATAACATATAACCGCATACCGGTAAATGAAATTGAGCAGAAGGGTCCACCTTTGTTTTCACGCCACTAGAGGGCAGCAGAGCATTTCATTTTCTGCCGTTCAGCCTGAGGCTCTTATTTGTTTTTTGATTTAAAAAGGCATTGCATGTAGAGACAGTTTGGATTATATAATCTGCATGTTGACCGGCAGGATTAACTCCAGGACACACTGAAACCTCAGGTGACGTGTTCTTTCTCACGCCAACGAAACACCATTCAACCTGATTGTTACTATACTTTCTACACAGATCAATAGAAATGATTGTCATGATAAAGAAATACAACAGGTTCACGCATTAATCCGAGGACCTGGCCTCCAGCCCATTGGCTCAAGATGTAAACCAAGCCGTGATTTAGCACGTTCACCTCTAAGATCAAAGCTGCTGGACCATGTGTGAGGGATTACGCTCCTCTCCATCCCTCTTTATCCTGCAGCTCATTCCATCACTCGAGGACCAGGAGCTTTACTTTCCCTCTCTCTCTGTGTGGCGGCTCGTCTGCATTTCACCCACAGCCAGTGAGGGATGTTCTTTCGGACTCTTTGAAGGATAAAATAGGAACTCGGGACATTCTCCTTCTCATCGTGATGCTAATGAGTGAAATCGGATGACGGCCTGGACAGGGAGGAGGTTATGGGAACAACATCCACATACATGTATGGACTCTACAGCGCGTTGCCATGCTGAGGATCCAGAGACTCGCCCTCCACCTGCAGGACACCGGAGTGGCCTCTAAAGTGGAAGCGAGCTGTGGTTATGTGTCAGAGGGCAGGTGATGCTGACGTTCACGTCTTGCTCCTGTCTCCACATTCTACATCACGTTGGACATGTGGTGAAAGGAAGGACGAGGAACCCCGGTGGAGACAAACGTGGGGTGAGTCTGAAATATAAACGCCCTCCTACTGGCTTTTATTCGACTTTCTAAAGGTTAATAGACAAAGATGATGTTGATATTTTAGTCCATCATATTATGTTTGATTATTAAGGAGGCTTTAAAAAAATTGTGATTCCTTCTTCCTATATTCTAACATTGCCATAGATACCAATAATCTGCTCTGGCTTCCAGGATCCCGTTTTCTGCTCACTGAAAATTTAGAAAATCTAGGTGGGACGCTGAAAGGATCAGAAACCTTCGTGCAGGGCCTGTGATTGTGCATTGCATGCTAAGCAGGTTCCCTTTCTCTGTGTTTCAGAACATTACTTTTTTAAATAGTCGTGCATCAACATCAACCCCCCCTCCGTGACCCCGCCTGCAATACAATCCGGACAATAACCCTCGTCCCGCCTTTTTTCTATCGCACAAAATCTTTAATTGAAAAGGAATGCAAATAACTTGTTGCCGTCTTTCTTTTCTTTTTTCATCTGAAAAGACTCTTTCATGGGCTGCTGCATAATATAGGGTCGGCATGGCAACAGCCTCCCTCATAAGAGGGGAGGGGCTTGACTGGAAACCACAGTTGCTGCTGGTGCTGGGATATCCCATCAGGATTAGATGTTGCTGGTAAAAACTTTAAATTTTACGAGACAAGAAATCTTGTGTAACTGCTGTAGGAACACAGATAAATAATGCATGCATCCCTGGGCTATTTTTACATGTGGATGCAATATTGATGAAGTTTTGTTTTTCTTTTGCTCACACCGGATTGGCTGCTCACTGCATCAGGCCGCCTTTCCTCTTTATTGTCGGCGGACCCCTTTAGTAGATGAGATGGAAGGGAGGAAAGCGGCTCTCAGTTCAGCTTTCGTGTTTCTGTGTGCAGAGCAGCAGAGGAGGGGCCGAAACGACGCGGCATCTAAATGAGGAAAACTCCAGCAGGATCCGAGTTCTTGCTTTTGGCGTCGCAGTTTTCCCATCAGCAGATAAAGTAACATTTAGGTGAGTAATTTGGAACGTCCTGCATGAAGATGTGAGCTGTCATAGTAAAGTGCATGTTATACTTAAGCCAGCATTAAAATGGGACTGATAAGTCTTTTCAAAGCTGTTGCACGAGCCCAAAATATTCCATCAGTTCGATGTTTTGCTTTTTACAGCAGTATATATTCCCTCTTTCTTCCAAAGATCCAAATGACATCATTGGTTTACGTGATATTGCTGTTGTAAATTGTATGCACAGTAGATATGCAGGATATTAAATCATGGCTGTGGGCTTCTTCACCTTTACTACGTGATAGAAGCACAAGCTGAAAGGGAATCGAATCGCAGCTGTCCTACGTCCGCTGCAAAAAGGTAATCCAGTTAAGTGGACGTGGACGTGGGGGGGGGGGAGACATATGCATTTAGATAATTACTGCAAACAGCAGGCTGCAACCTGCCAATAAGATTACAGGCTGAGGAACACATGTCTGATTTCCTGTCTGTTGGAAACCTTGTGATGGATGTGCTGCATGAAGTCTGGAAAGGGCTGCATAAGTGGATTTATTATTGTGGAATCCTTGATATCTCTTTGCTGATGTGAAATGTATTGATATAAACACAACTGTACAGACTGAAGGACTGGTATAATGTGCATGGGCTATATTTAATACTGTGTAATAGCTGTGTAATAGCTGTGTAATAGCTGTGCGTGCTTATAAACCTTGAACATAAAGTGCAGATATCAGTTTTGCACTTGTGTGATGAATCAAAAGGTTGTCATGACGACGGGCAGAAACGGTCCTGAACGTTGATCCACAGAACTGGTGAAGTTTGCATTAGCGGTTTTTAGTATTATGATCATGGATGCGTTTGTTTGTGCTGCAGTGGGTTGTGGGTAAACCTCTCCTCCCGTTCCTCCTGAGCTGCTGACTTTGGTGCCCGTTGCGCCACCTCTGTTCGTTGCTCCGGTACTCTTGAGGCCCTGAGGCGTCCGGGGAAGATAATAACAAACCTGTCCGGCCGGTGAACGAATGCGTCACTGTGACCATTATTCTCAGAGCTTTTCTGTCTATGTGGCTTTTTTTTGTGTGTGTGATCATTTCAGGACCGTCCTATTTACTAACACAGCTTAGTAAAGGGAGAACGTGTGTGTGTGTGTGTGTGTGTGTGTAATGACCTTGTGTAAATAAAACCAGACTTCAACTTTATCTTTATTTCACAGTACAGACAGAACTCTATTACAGAAACACAACATATCTGCCACCAGGCCCTGCTTCCAGGACTCTTGCCTTCACTGGGGGGGTTAAAGAGCAGCGCAGAAACCCGGCCTCCCACACCCTTGCTGGACCTGATTGGTCCGCGCTTTCACTCTTTGCCACCGGCGGGCTCCTCCCTCCCCCTGTCAGTCTGTTTGGATTATTGTAGAAGCTCAGGCCTCTCACATGCACACCAAACGCTCAGACTACAGCGTGTCAGAGATGAGATGGACTAACTTGACAGACAGCAGGGTTTAATTTCAGCCCCGGAGACGGAGGGGAGAGATCAGCAATGGAGTTTAAGTGAGTGCGGATGTCAGGGATTTACGGATGGGGGGGGGGGAGGGTTTGGAAAATAGTGTGTGATTAATGGGAAAATGGCATAAGGATTCATGGATGAGGGATGAATTCTGTAAAATACGACCCTGCAGCAGGGTAGTAGCTTGCTTGCTTGTGTGTGTGTGTGTGTGTGTGTGTGTGTGTACGTGCATGTGTGCGTGCACACTCTGTTTGGCTTCTGTAACAGGAAATTATTAAAAGATGCCTCTGTGACCTCGGGTTATTGAACTGGAATCTTAGACATTAAATACCAGAAATACCCGTTCCAGGTTGAGCGCTCTGCCGCTCAGATGTTCACCGACTGAAGGACGCTTCGCTCACTGTCGGAAGATGCGCCTCAAAGTCTGCGTGTCCCGAAGGAGACATTTATCTGGGCTGTCATTTCCTTTTCCTGTTTATGCTCAGTGACCACGGCTCATTCGTCTCCGGGCCAGGCAGTGATGAGACGTGACATCAATAGCTCGGGTCACGTGTGTCTGTCACCAGACAGACAGACAGACAGACAGAGCGCTGCCGTATCTCCCGTCACCAGAGCAAACGGTGGCACCGAACCGGTGACGCGTTGACTTGGGGTTTCCTTTTGTCCCTGAAACATGAACTTTTGACCTCACACATTTCAAGGGGATACTTTGCCACGCAGGTTGAGCTCTCGCCCTACGCAAATATTTGTTTCTTTGGAGGTGTAAAAGGTGCTTTTAAAAAAAAATGCAGGTGAAAGAGACAGGAGAGTGTTTGTATAAATCAGGGTTGTGTGTGACGCCCCTGATTGAAATCACAATGGAATATGAGCAGGTGGTTTGCCTCCAAATAATAAGCATCGGCCTTACACACACACACACACACACACACACACACACACTTCAGCGTCTGTCCACTTCACCAGCAAGTCGTTGAACACTTTGGCTCGTGGCGTGCCTTAAAGTGCACGCCGCTCCCACGAGCCTCGGCCTGCAAGCAGCGACTCTGACTCTGAGTCATTCATTAATGTTTGTCCACAAGATTAAACAAACACAACATGTCAAATTGTGCCTTTAAGAGGTGAGAGAAAGAAAGAAAGATTAGCAGGCTGTTTTTGCTAAGATATGCTAAGCTAACCACTTCCTGACAGATGTTGACTTTCACGTGTAACTTAGCGATTTCTTAAAAAAGTCTCCCTGAAGTCCAGTAAAGTTATTTTTTTTAAAACTTATGTTTGAAGTTAAACTTCAAACATTTAACTTCATTTTACAGACTCGTGCAAAGTTGAATAAAACACACGCTACTTTGCCGAGGTCTGTGGAACATGAGAGTATTTATAAAGCCCCACCCCTTTGACCACTGCGCCTTCATGCTGAGCCTGCAGGTGACTTGTTGGACTTCTGACCTGTTCTGGCAGGTGGAGTCAGACAAAGCAGAAATTACAACCCCCCCCTGCCTGTTTGTTTCCACCCTGGCTGAATGCGGTTGTTGTGACGGTGCAGTGTGTGTTCAGAGGTGTGAAAACAGCCGAGGTCAGCGCTCTGCAGAGAGGAGCTCCAGAGCAGCGTGCGGCCCGCCGTCGGCTGCAGGAGCTTGTTGTCTCCACATGCTGCTGAGGGAAAATGGTTTCCGCTGTGACGAGTGAAGCTTTGTGCAAACCTGTCGGCTGCAGAGGCGACAAACGACGTGTGAAAGTCTGGAACATGCAAATGCAGGATTTCCATAATACGTCACCCTCTTGTGGCTCTGTGATAGTTTGCTCCTGGCTTTCCTGCTTTGCCTCGACATGCAGGGTGAGTCAGCAGCAGCACACACACCCCCTCGTACATGCCCCCCCCAGAATGATCCCTCTGGCTCTGACTCTATTGGCTGCTAGACTGTTAGATCACGAGCCGTCAGCCATTAGTTGCTCCTGATGCTGCACTGCAATGAGGGGGGGGTGGATGGAGCAGACAGACTGAGCCAACGATGCAAAGTGGCAGGAGGAGGAGGGGAGGAGTAGTGAGGTAGAGGAGAAGGAAGAGGAGGTGATCGGTCCAGCACTGCCCGGCTCTCTCTCTCTCTCTCTCTCTCTCTCTCTCTCTCTCTCTCTCACACATCATCTGGAGTGGACGACGCCTGCTGATGCAGCACTTGTGAGTTGACGTCACCAGTGGATGATCTGCTGTCACGCGTTTGCGTGATCGTAACTATTTTCCTCCGAGAGGAAGCGTCGTTCCGCTCAGCTGGTGCGGATCTGATTCCATCAGAGTGCGGCTGCTGCGACTTCGTGCTCCGTCGGCTCGGAGCTGCTGCTGTCCGGTGGCGGACGCCTGCAAAAGGGTTCGGGGATTTCACTTTGTGCCACACTTGATGCAACCTTAGTGGAGCCGGGGAGTTTTGTTTGCTCCGCATAGTGTTTGTTTTATCACATTTAATTTCCTCTCAGATATGCATGCACACTTATGAATGAATGTCCTCCTAGAGCAGATGAATAGGAGTTATTCTCCTGTTTAAACTGCAGGACCAGCTTTGTAAAGCTGAGCTGAGCTGAGCTGAGCTGCACAAGCCACCCGACAGCACGGCAGCGACTTTTATTCACCGCTCCCTATTTGCAGGCTTGATCCAGCACATCTATATAGTTGCAGATTTGCTTTCACAGGAGGGAGAGGGAGAGACAGAGAGAGAGAGAGAGAGGTTAGGAGACAATAGAAGAAGTAAAGGAGAACATGCACAGGATTGTGGAGAGTCCCCGCGGGTTTCCTGAGCGGTTTCTGTACCTGGATTGGAAGGAAAGACGTTGCTCCCATTGTTCTGCCTCTCTGAGTACTGAACAGGGATCTTTGCTTTTACTTTGACGTGAATTATTTATCACTCAAAGTGCCTTTTATGCCAAAGCAGCAGCTGCTTTAGACTGGGAATCAAACCTTACAAACATTATTTATTTAGGGAGATGTTACTTGAGGATCAGACAACAAAGTTTTTAATGTCTTTAATTTCTGGACATGCAGTGAAGACTTTATATCTGTTGGTATCTGATAGTGTTGATTTCATCACTGTTTCTAATCTTAATACATCTGTGATCATGAGTTAAAACCTTAAGACACACTGATTGGTGTCTGTGCACTCGGCATTAGCATGGAAGGAAGACGTTTTTTTTTACTTTAACCTTTGACCTTTACAACCCCTCGTCGCTGTGGGACGGCCCTTTGCGTTTGATCACACTCGCTGTGCCTCATCCTCCTCCTGTTTTTCTCTGCAGGGCGCCGAGTAAGAGGAAGGGGGCCTCCTACGTCAGAGTTTCAGGATGGCCAGCGAAGGTTCCACTCTTCCCAGCCCTGTGGTACGCCAGATTGACAAGCAGTTCTTGATCTGCAGCATATGTTTGGATCGCTACGAAAATCCCAAAGTACTGCCCTGCCTGCACACCTTCTGCGAGCGGTGAGTGGACAGCATGTGGCTCTTTGGTGTTAATTGTCTACAAGTATATTTGGAAAAAGCTCATTCGTAGGGAGTTATTATAATGGTTTTGTTGTTGTTGTAAATGTGGGTTATATTTCCTGGTTTTTTTCCTGTGTGCATCCAGAGAGTCTTTAAAGTTAATCCACTTCCACTTGAGAGAGACTTAGAATTATATGATCAACTTTTTCAGCGATACTTAATTTTGTCAATATAATTGCTTCTCACAGTAGCGGGCGCTGTACATATTTCAACCACTAGACGGCAATAAACGCAAGCCTTTCCACACATTTCCACCTAACTTACTAGGAACCTGGTTTGCATGTATTTGGCTTTGTTTCTTTCATTTTATTTACATGCATCTGTCTAAGCAGAAATATAAATGACTGACTGTCAGTCATCTCGCTGCAGTCACAGAAACACATCCCTCCTCTTCCTCCAGGTGCCTGCAGAATTACATCCCGGCCCACAGCCTCACGCTTTCGTGCCCCGTGTGCCGCCAGACCTCCATCCTGCCGGAGAAAGGTGTGGCGGCGTTGCAGAATAACTTCTTCATCACCAACCTGATGGACGTGCTGCAGCGGGCGCCAGACAGCTGCGGCCTGGAGGCCGCCACCCTCAACAGCATCACCACTGTGGCTGCAGGCCAACTGCTCTCCTGCCCCAACCATGGGGGCAATGTAAGAGTCACACTGCCGATAAACCTGAAGGTGGCGCTCCTGAGAGATCCATTCATCTGGGGACCCACCGTTTATTTGTATGATTTTTACGATAGCCAGATACTGTATTTCACTCTTGACGAGCGCGACATTGCTATTAGCCAGGCTGCAAATGTAGCTCCAGCATTTTGCTGTGACCGTCGTGATGAAATCTGCATTTCGACGGCGTAGGTGATGGAATTTTACTGCCCACCTTGTGAAACGGCCATGTGTCAGGAGTGCACGAGTGGAGAACACGGAGACCACCCAACTGTGCCTCTTAAAGATGTTGTGGAACAACACAAGGCCTCGTTGCAGGATCAGCTAGAGGCCGTTAAGAAGAGGTACGACAGCAGTAACCCTCACCCTAACCCATCATCGCTGCCGACTCACCGGCTGATTCCTCTGCCAGATTACCAGAGATCGACTCGGCCCTGCAGAGGCTGTCGGAGATCCTGCAGCAGCTGACCAATCAAAAGACCTCCATTGAGGATGACGTCCACGCCGTCTTTGATGAGCTGCAGAAGACCCTGAACGTCCGCAAGAGCGTTTTACTCATGGAGCTGGAGGTGAACTACGGCGTCAAGCAGAAGGTGAAGTATCGGATGTCCTTCATTCATCTTTGCGGTCTGTGTGAGCTCCAAGTAACCCCCCCCCCCCCCCCCCCCCCCCCCGGGCGTGGGGCTACACAGGTTCTCCAGGCCCAGCTGGATGCCCTGCTGCAGGGCCAGGAGGGCATCACCAGCAGCTGCAACTTCACCGAGCAGGCACTGAGCCACGGCGCCGAGGCCGAGGTGCTGCTGGTGAAGAAACAGATGAGCGAGCGCCTCGTGGAGCTCGCCGGCCGGGAGCTGCCTCTGCAGCCCGAAGAGAATGACCAGCTGGACTTCGTCTTGGAGACGGACGGGCTGAAGAGGTCCATCCACAACCTGGGCGCCATCGTGACGACCAACGCCGTGGCCCATGAGACCGTGGCGACCGGGGAAGCGCTGCGGCACTGTGTGGTGGGCGTGCCCACCTCCATCACCATAACAACCAAGGACAAAGACAGAGAGCTGTGCAAAAAGGGCAACGCGGTGATCGCGGCGGACATGTCCTCGCCCGACGGCAGCAAAGGCGAAGGAGAGCTACTGGACAACAGGAACGGCACCTACGAGTTCCTGTTCACGGCTCCCAAAGAGGGGGGGTTTCATTTAGCGCTGCGTTTATACGAACAGCACATCAAAGGGAGCCCCTTTAAGATTAAGGCCATCAAGTCCACAGACGTGTCGCCAGGCTCAGACGGCGTGAAGAAGAGGCTGAAGTCTCCCGGCGGCAGCCACGTGAAGCAGAAGGCCATGAAGAGGCCGGCCAGCATGTACAGCATCGGGCGGCGGAAGGAGAACCCCATCGAGGACGATCTGATCTTCAGGATCGGTGAGGAAAACATCTGCTTTCCCAAAATGATATTTCTAAGGTCCGTCAGAGCAGCGCTTTACTCGTACGTTTTGGCTGTATTAAAGGCACCAAAGGACGCAACAAAGGGGAGTTCACCAACCTGCAGGGAGTGGCTGCCTCGCCGTTGGGCAAGGTGTTGATAGCAGACAGCAACAACCAGTGTGTCCAGGTAAACGCCGCCGTCTTCACACTGTGGACGTCGGACGCACGTCGTGTGAAGCTTCTCAACCCTGATGCATTTGTTTTTTAGGTAGTTTAAATAAAAAAAGGTTTGCTTCGCAGCTTTTCTCAAATGACGGCCAGTTTAAAAGCCGCTTCGGCATCCGGGGCCGGACTCCGGGTCAGCTGCAGCGGCCCACGGGCGTGGCCGTGCACCCCAACGGCGACGTCATCATCGCCGACTATGACAACAAATGGGTCAGCATCTTTTCGAGCGAAGGCAAGTTCAAGGTGAGTCGACCTGTCTTCATCGAATGCATTCCTCTCTCTCTCTCTGTGTGTGTGTGTGTGTGTGTGTGTGTGTGTGTGTGTGTGTGTGTGGGCGTGCTAACGTCCAGCATCATTCCTCTTCCAGAGTAAGATCGGCTCAGGGAAGCTGATGGGCCCGAAGGGCGTGTCGGTGGACAGAAACGGCCACGTGATCGTGGTCGACAACAAATCCTGCTGCGTCTTCATCTTTCAGCTCAACGGCAAGCTGGTCACCAAGTTCGGTAACCGTGGCAACGGCGACAGGCAGTTTGCAGGTACACTCACCCTACACCTTTGACTTTTAAAATGTTTTTTTTGTACAACCTTCATTTTTATTTTTTAAACTGAACTACTTGTGTCTGATTCGGACAAACCGCTCGTATCCTGTCTTCGCTCTTAGGCCCTCACTTTGCTGCCGTCAACAACAACAATGACATCATCGTGACAGATTTCCACAACCACTCGGTCAAGGCAAGCGTAAAAAAACAGGCTCCTGTGGATTTATTAGAATTTATTAACTTTGTTTTGTGAGTCCCAGCAGTTTCTTTTTTCTTTTTTCATTTCATAGGTGTTCAACACAGAAGGAGAATTCTTGGTGAAGTTTGGCTCTAACGGCGAAGGTAACGGCCAGTTCAACGCCCCCACTGGGGTGGCAGTGGATGCGAATGGAAACATCATCGTAGCAGACTGGGGCAACAGCAGGATACAGGTCAGTCCAAAAGTCTCTCCTCGGCAATTTGGCAAAACTCGGAATTTAATGATCAAAATCAACTCGAGCTCTCAACATGTGCTCAATTTTATGACATAATCATTTTAGCATAAATTCAAATCGAACAGAAGCCTGCTCCCATCTCTCTCTCGCAGGTCTTTGACGGCAGCGGTTCTTTCCTGTCCTACATCAACACGTCGGCAGACCCGCTGTACGGCCCGCAGGGACTGGCCCTCACTTCTGACGGGCACGTTGTGGTTGCAGATTCTGGAAACCACTGCTTCAAAATCTACCGCTACCTGCAGTAGCAGCTCCTCTTCCTCTGTGTCCTGCCACACGTGCTCGCTTATTTCCCTCGCCCACCCCCTCCCTGGATCACGCCGTCATTCTGCCACCTTGTACGACTGTTCTCCACATGCATGTGCGTGACGTCACCTCTGACACCCAATAAATAAAACACAGTCACATCCTTGTTCACATTCCATTTTTAAGTGAGCTGAATTGAAGAACAAGACTCTAGTACTGTACGTAATGTTAAGATTTGTTTTGATGTGGTGGGAGATCTGGAAAATAATTCACATTTTTAAAATGCTGGATGCACACTTGTGAGTAAATAAGTACCGTAATCAACTGAAAAATGCGATTTCCTGTTAAATGCCCTTAAGAGTTCTCACATTTTGCCTGTTTATTATAAATGAACTGTTCCCCTTCTGTAGGGAGGAGGCTATTTTAGAGCACGAAAAAGCATTTCTGTGCATGTTGCTTTCATTAATAATCACCAGAGCAGCAACCACACACTGTACAGTAATCTGTTTCAGGCTAAAACCTAATTCTATCACCAAAAGGAACTTTAATAATTCTTCTATCTCAGTGTGATGACTTGTCAACGTTATATGTCTTCACATTAAAATGAACATGTTTAGCATGTTTATTACATCTGATGCTTCATCACATTTTCAACTGTTGCAGAATACATCTACAACACTGAAGATAAACTCGGCAGGCTTCCTTAGAATAGTTTGTTGATTAATCTAACAAACTCAGACACAAGCTGCAGAACTGTGATCACCATCACTCCTTAACATTTGCATTTACTTCTATTCCAGATTACCTAACCTGTTGTATTTTAACAAAACATGTCTATTCTCTAAGGAAATGCACTAATTACAATGGATTATGTTGTAAAAAAATGCACTGTGCTCCTTTTAGAAAGCCTTAACCAAAATCTGTTTGTCCAAGGATACACTTCTCATAATTTATTAGCCTGACTTTAGTCATCTAAGTTCGACACACACCAGTTAAAATATACTTTTTTCATTGTCTTGTTGAAATTTCTAATGCCAAAATTGAATTAAAGTGCCGATTGGAAAGAATATTTGATTGTGTTTCATAGTCATGTGTTTTCTAAAAAGATGCATTCACAACGAGCAAAACACATCGTTGCAGAAAACACTGTTTATTTAAATCGGACAGGAGGGGGCGTCGGAGAATCGCAGAAGTGGGTCAAATAACGTCGCTCCTCCCCTATAATGATGATGCCTTCACCAACATTCAGTAAAAATTCAGACTAAGGCAGACAAAACGGTTTTTCGCCGCTACGTTTTTAATCTATTGAGATTAAAGAAGTCGAGTTATCAGTATAGAGGTATGCGTGTTTTATAAATACACACTTAGATTATGGGTAACTATGTTAAAATTAAGTAATCACATAATAAACCGGCGTTGAAGTGCAAATAAGAAATGTTCACAGTAGATATAGAAATTACGCTACGCGTGAAGGCAACAGAATCCGATGTCAGTCTTCCGCGGGAAATTCAGTATTTGATGTTTGGATTAATTTTACAAGCGTCACAGCGACATTTATAATATAACAACTCAAGGTGCCTACAACCTTGATGTTAGAGGAGTTTGATGGTGCAGCAGACATATCAAGATGGTAAGATTGGCCCGTTTTTATCTGCAGTACAATTGCTTCTTCAATTTTCAGCTAGCAAAACCAAGATATGTTAGCTAGCTAACAGTGAGGTTTGCCGTCGCAACCAGCGTTCCCGTTCCCGTTACCGAATTGTTCGCACGGATGTTTTACAGAACCAATGCTATAAGTCCACTGAAACACACTAAAAACAACTCGATTTAAGTTTTAGGCATTTTCATTAGGGTGCCGTAGATGATTATCTCTACTACTTCCTCCTCAAGTGGACTGTTGCTCAGTGCTGCCTCTGGTGGTCGGGAGGCACATTACAACATCAATCCAAACAAGCATTACAACATGCAATACAAAAAACCACACACGCTGCCGATATTAAAACGTCCTGATCGATAACATGTTCGTCTTTTATTAATTACACAATGGAAATTACGATGGAATATTTTTTGTAGAAATACAGTGTGTCTGTCCCTTGCATATACGTCGATTATGACGTCGTATATACCATCACTAAAATGATCCAGGCCTTGTGTTACTATTTCTCTTACAGTCAAAGAAGAAAGGACTAAGTTTGGAGGAGAAGAGAACTCGCATGATGGAGATTTTCTTTGAAACCGTGAGATACTTTCAGCCATTGTCAAGGAAGTATTTTTGACGTAATAATTATTCATAGAATGCGGTAAAATAAATGTATTTAGGCTATTAGTTACATGAATTTCCAGAAATCCCAGTTTAAGTGATGCTATATACTTGCTAATTTTGACAGAGAGATGGTTCAATGTTTTCTATTTGCTTGAATATATTCCCTCATTCTCTACAGAAAGATGTGTTTCAGCTGAAAGACATTGAGAAGATTGCTCCTAAAACAAAGGGCATCGGTGAGAAATAGTCACTATTTAAAGACAAAACACTGACATCATGTAGCCTTTCTACCCTTCTTAAACAAAATCTAAATGTTCAGCTTCTACTCTTGGCTTGGTTATTATTATTGAGTCTACCACGTCATTTTCTCTTAAATGTCTCACCTCAGCAAGGGAATATTTAAACACAGAAAAATGTAGTGTGGTTTTAAAACCCTCTTTAGAAGTTGTAAATGTGATAAATCATGCATGAATACCACATAAAGTATTAGTAGCGTAAGTAAAGTATCATCACTTCAACTAGTTAAGACCACAGAGTTTGTTTTAACAGGCATTGCTCCCCTATGCATCCTTCCATGTTATGTAAAATAAATCTCCATGGCAACCGGGGACTGCCATTGCCATTTTTAGTGTATTTAGTATAAATGCATGCAGATCCAGAGCTAGCGATGGCAATAATCCCATCATGCAACGCGCAGCTTTTAAATGAAACACTTTACCTCAATGTTAGCGTTGAGCCTGAGATTACGAGCGTCGGGCTGGAGGGTCATAAAAAAAAAAAATACAAACTTGGATATTGATGTGCTGCGCCTTCTAGAGTAAGAGAGGACATTAATCCTGGAGAAACTAGATCATGTCGCTGTGATTAAAAGCACATGTTTTTGACCCCCTTACTCGGGCATGATGCAGTGACTGAGGGATGGGGGAAGGGGTCAATGAGAGATTTGCATAGTGGGGGAACCTTATGTTCCCGTAGGAGAAGAGAGAAAGTGTGAAAAGGCTCCAAGAGAATGATCTCAGATAGATTGAAAAATCTTGGTAATTAAAACGCAGACGGATTTGAAGCGGAAGAAACAAAAACCTTTTTGGAGCGTTTTCGTCTTGTATTTTCGGTTCTCATTTTTATTTTTGATGCCGCCAAACATCTTCTCAGGACTCGGCAGATAAGCTCTTTCAGTTTTCACGGCAGACCGGCTGAGCCTGCGCGTGGGAGTATCCGATTTCAGCGCCGACGCTCCTCGAGATGGACCTTCTGTTCTATAACGTCCTCTCAGTCAAGTATCAAACAAGCCAGATCGGCCGCACGCGTGTGGGTTTGGGTTCGTAAATAGTCGAGTGGTGAGCCTGGCTATCGGTAAAATGATACTTGATGTTGAATTCTATTTTTTTTAAACCCTCTCTAGAACGTGATGATATGCCAAACATCCGATGCATCCGTCATTGCCTTAAAGCCTTCCGGGTTCCTAACAATCCCGCCGCCATCGTGCATCGCTGGGAGGTCGGCGTAATGGACAGTAGAAATGAATTTAATTCTCCTCTCTGCGCCGCTTTAAGCTCCCATGACCGTTAAGGATGTGCTGCAGAGCCTGGTGGACGACAACATGGTGGACTGCGAGAGAGTGGGCACCTCAAACTATTACTGGGCTTTCCCCAGTAAGGCCCTCCACGTCCGCAAGCGCAAACTGGAGGAGCTGCAGCAACAGGTGAGGGGAGGGGGGGGGGGGGGCATGATCATCTCGAGTGATGCGAATGGTCCATAAAAACAAAGACACAAATTCTGCTTGTAAAAATGTCACTGTGGCAATATTTAAATTCAACTGAGGCTCCGCCTTTTTTTTTTTTTGCAGTTTACTAACAGATGAATTTATCGGGCTCATCTTGCCTCTGACTTTCGCCGTCTGCAGAATGTTTCTTAATAAAACTGCCCACGAATACCAACTCGCTTTCGGGATTTCTTCACGCCAGACTCCTTTTCCAAACATGCAGAGACTCGCCGTTCGAAGCGTTGGCCAATCCAAACAGTCGAACCCAGTGGCGTTGGTCCTGACCAGGTGCAGCTACAAGCTGCAGAAGAACCGAGGAGAATCTCCTCTTCGTGTTTTTAAACTGCAGGCCAGAAGCATCTGTCCAGAGCTAATTGATCACTGATGGCTTTGTTTTCTTAGACAGACCGAGGATCTCTCACCGAACACTTGTGGCGTTTGCGAACGCGACGCTGCTGCTCGCCGTCGGGTCTGCGTCTCGTTTGTACGGCAGGCAGACGGCGGCGGCGACTCGGAGAATGTTGGCCACCAGATTTCCCTGTGACAGAAAAAAACGATGTAGAGGAGCAATTTAAACTAAACGTTAGAATAAACATGGAACATCACATGAACAGTAGGTTTATTATAAAAATGGGGAATGAGGTCCAGATGGTTGCAGAAAGAACGTAAGAAAAAGAGAAACGGTTTCCTGTCTTCCTCCCAGATTTAATATAGCGCGTACTTTTACAGCACCGTTAGTAGCGATTAATGCTAATACACCTCGGGTCTCTGCTGGAGTACGCTGGTCGTGGTTACAATCTGCTTTCCTTGGCAGCGGTTTAAAAATACATGTACAATTTATTTTCTAGAATTCCCAAGCAAAGCAGCGGAAGGAGTCCGCGCAGAAGGCGGCGGCAAAGGCCAAAGAGGGCCGTCAAGATACGGTAGGAGTGTTCTTTCATACGCCTCCTCGCCTCGCGTGGAGACGCACGGATGAAATGTAGAATCCTTTGTTGGTTTCGATTGATCAATCTGCCCATGTGCAGAAGGAGAGGAGCGCCCTGCTGAAGGAGCTGAAGGCCCTGAGGGAGGAAAGAACTCTGATGCAGACGGAGCTGGAGAAGCACCGGGAGTGTGACCCCGAGGTCGTCAAGGAGATGAGTGAGTCCAGATTGGCAGGCATCGGTGTAAAGCTTCAGAATCAATCCAGTCACCTTTTTTTTATTACTATTATTATTACTAAAGAGTCCAGCCATCTGTGAAGAAAAAGCACGTTCAAGTTTCAAAAGGATTTGTGATTTTCGCTGAAAGCTTTCTTTATTCTAAGAAGTCATTCGACGCAGCAGAGAATAAGACCGATGGCTCATTAAGCCAGATGGTTGCCATGTTTTCCAACATGTGAGGATCTCATATTACAAACCGAGACAGCCGAGCATCATCCAAGAAGCGAGCCGTGGTAGAGTCTGATTCCACGCCAGGTGGCGAAGGCAGTATTGTGCAGAAGGGGTTATAAATACAAACTAAAACCTCGGCACGGCAGCGTCTTCCACCATTTTTTATCCGTTTTTGTGTGTCAGTCCTGTCAGCAGAAAAAATGTGAAGCTTTTAAAGGCGTGAAGGCCTCCGGCTCAGACGTTTTCAGAGAAGTCACACAGCTATCGGTGGAATGACAAACATCCTCCCGTCTTTTGTTCGTGTTCCAGCTGCTCTCTCGTAAAGGGTGCGTGTTTCAATGACGCTTCCATGTGACGTGTGGGATCCCAAAAAAACAAAAAAGTGTTGTGTTTTTCTGCCCCGCCCTGTTCACCAGCCTTACTTCAGTCTGCACTCGATGCTGGCGTTTCCCACGTCAACTTGGCGTGGTTGCCCTCGCTCATCTCCATGGTGATTACATTCTGTCCTACAAACACACCCACCATTGTGGTGACTTTGTTGGGCCTGCGCTGCCTTTAAAAAAAAAAGACAGTTATTAGTATCGGCGGCGGCAGCCGGAATCCCAGTCCAAACCGCGATCCTTCCTCTCGTCGTCTCCTTCAAGATCTGGAAAACGTTTTCCCTCTTGAAATACGATGACATTAGTTTCCCGTGCATCAAATCAACTTGCGTCTGCGTCCAAGTCGCGTTTGATCTGCGGCTTGTGGAAGGTGGTTTGTGTCAATCCGGTCAAATAAATCAGGAAGAAGCTCCGGCGGAACTTTAGTCTGTGATCTGTGTTGATGTTGATGTTTCGCTTCGTCTTGGTGCCTCGTAATGAACCCCGGATGTTTTATAATGGAGCGCAGATGATGCACTCAGACTCGGGAGAGGAGACGGACGAAGAGAGTGCGGCTGGGAAAGGAGACTCACTCACTCACTCACTCGCCTCTGCCGGTCTTTAATCTTTCTCGTTGACGTCCCACATGCGCAGCTCTGCTGCAGATAACGTTCTCCCCTCGGTGAAACCTGGTGTGAGCGGTTAAGTTTGTGCTTCATGATGTTATGTCTGCTGCTGAGGGGGGGGAGGGGGGCTTTATTTGCAGAAAGGTATTTAAATGTTTTGCGTGGAGGAATGTAAATCAAGCATATTTACTCACTCGGCACCCTAAACTATAAAATGTTTTTATGCTACAGAAATAGCAAGCACAATTATGTTTTTATAGTCTGAGGCCAACGGCCAAGGTTTAAAACTGGGAAAAGTCCTGACTTCACTGAAATGTCTTAAAGATTCCACATCCCAGGACGAGGTAACGGTGAAGTTCTAGCAAAGGTAACATTTGTGGAAATGATTGAATAATATTTTCATGATGAGATCAATAATAATTTGGTGGTCCACTGTGAAACAGGAAACAGGAAGTTGGCGGCTGCTCGGACACGAAGGAATATTATTATTGACCTAAAGGGAGCAATTAAAAATACACTTTTAATAGATAAAGGGTATTTAATCTCTTTTATTCAAATGTTCTTTTTACCATCTAGAAATGTGGGAGGAGTCACTGCTGCATTCACGTGGTGCCTGGTAACTGCGTATCGGACGCATCTGAACGTTGTTATTGATCCTGTTAATGGACCAGAACCCGCCTGACTCTCTCGGAGGGAGAAACGTGTTCGACCTGCTGTAATTTGAACCTGGCCTGAAGTTGCTCGTGCTATTTGAGGTTCAGAACGCTGCAGCAGGGAACATTCTGTCTGTTTGACAGAATTAATCAAACGCTCATGTTTTATTGAATTCATCTATTTTTTTTTATCCCTCACATTTCCATAAATGGTGTTAATAATAAATACCTCAATTTCATTAATAATGCAAAAAATTGATGTCGGATTTTTTTGTGTTTTTTTGCAGGAAAGTCAAATGTCGTCGCAAAAGCAGCCGTTTCTCGTTGGACAGGTGAGTCGCGCTCCAAATAAATCCACCTGCGCTCAACTTTACACCATTTTGATGACTTTCTTCTGTTTCCCGATGTTTTCTAAGGTCAGTTTGGACTCGGCGCTTTCAGTTCACTGCTTAAATAGTCCAGAGAAATGCAAAATAAACCGGCTAGCTAAAATAATGATCATCTCGATTGATTAACAATCCTTGCAGTTCTGGAATATCTGCAGCTTTAGTCTGAATACGCAGTCTGAACACGACTCCAGAATCACCCTGGAAGATTTATTCCACCGAATACGCTTTAAAGCTCAGATCAACAAGCTGCGAGGAGTCGGCGACTCGTTCGTACGGTTCTAGTCGGCTCCGCTTCGCTTTGCTGCCCCCCAATTATTTTCATTTTAAGAAGCTGTGAGTCATATCTGCCTCCTCCGTGACTTGCACTCCCCCCCCCCCCCCCCCCCTCGTCTTGGATGGACGCTGCTCAACAGGACATTCAGAGCTAGATAATGAGCACAGAAGCGTTTCCTCGCTGCTTCCTTATTGCTGCATGTCGTAATAAACGCGGATGTCCTGATGCAGCTTCTTTTTTTAATTAAAATGTATATTGGGGACAAACTTAACGCAGCAAAGTCAAGTCGGTCTAGTCTCATCAGTGTCGTGGCTGTAAACTGAGACACGCCCACACCCGTAAAGATATATTGTTATGAAGGCCTTAATAACAGGATTTACTTTCGCAGCGTCTCGTGAATCATCCCTTCAGCTCATAGAAACTCAACCTGCAGCAAAAGGAGCGAGCAGGAAGCGTCCGTCACGTCCGAGTCGAGATAACATTGATTATCTGTGCAGCTCAAGGATTCCTAAGATGGAATTTAACAAATGAACTAAATGAAAACCAGACATCTCAATCGGGAAGCGCTTTCACGGCATCGAATCCGGGCTTTCTCGGGTTTGGCAGGCCGGGCCTCGCCCACGTTGAGGCTTGTCATGACCCGCCGCATTCAGCCACGTTGCCCAAATGATTTTCAGGTGTGGGAGGTTAAGTGGGAAGTCAAAAAAAATCAATAAGCTTTCACCATAACGCCGTGCTCCAGAGCCGTAAGGCAGATTGGGGGGTTATCCCCCCCCCCCCCCTCATTGTCTTGGATTCAGATGTGATTTGTGCAGCAAAGTGTTTCTTTCATTAAACGAACGTCTCCCGATGTCTCTCTTTTCAGACAACGTCTTCTCCATCAAGTCTTGGACAAAGAAGAAGTTCGCTTTTGACGACAACCGCATTAATAAAGCCTTTGGGATTCCCGAGGACTTTGACTACGTCGACTGACC
This sequence comes from Brachionichthys hirsutus, assembly GCF_040956055.1. NCBI lineage: Eukaryota > Metazoa > Chordata > Actinopteri > Lophiiformes > Brachionichthyidae > Brachionichthys > Brachionichthys hirsutus. The sequence goes on from NC_090913.1 coordinate 11,015,985, forward strand.
TGACGTTCCCGTCGTGCCGTGTAGGAGCTTCAGTTTGAAGGCCCGGTTGTAGTTTATTTAGAGAAGCACCGACCGTTAATTTGCTGCAAGGAGGCCGCTTGGGGAGACGCAGCAGAGCAGCCTGACTATTTGGACACCTGTTTTCGGGAAAACTGAGACCCCCGAGATGATGATTGAAAGGAATCGCCACGTACCACATCTGTGCAGCCGGCGATCCAGTTTCTAACAGGTGGTTTGGAATCAAATACTCGTGCGCTTTTTTCTGCTCATGTTCATATTTTATTTTGGACTCTGGAGTTTCTCTTTAATACTTAATTTAATAAAGAATTAAACAGAGGATGTTAACTAAATGTGGCGTATATCTTTCAAGTACACTTAACTGCGTGGAACCGCTTTTCTTGTGTGCCCCTCTGAGTTTTACCAGCCGTTCTCCGTACCGAACCCCCGAGTGCAGCGCATGGATGTGTTGAAGCACGGCCTCGTGTCCCTTGTGTTGAGCTTTTTTAAGAATTTACCGCTGAAATACTGTAAAATCTGTCACAAAAACACACTTTAATCTTTTTTTTTTTTTTTTACAGCTTCCAGCCTACTTTCTTTCTGAACAAACAAAGGAACACTGTTGTCATGACACGTCCAGAATGACGAACGCTCTGCTTATTTTCCTGCTTTTTCTCCGTCAAACCAGACGCAAAACAAGCAGCGTTCCGTTTTAACCCCGCAGCCTCGTCTCTCATTCGGTTTCACTCGCCTTACTAATACGTTAACATTCATTATCAGAATGCTTTATGAATCCCACGGGGACATTCTCTGTGAAAGATATACAGACTGTTCTTACATTTTGTATTGAGGTAACCCAAATTACACACGCACCAATAATTCTAACAATGCTGATCCTGCATAAAACTAACTGAATGCTTAGCTGCAGTTTTGTTTGGTGTGACTGACACACCCATGAAAGTAACTGGAGTATGAACTCATGTGTGTACCTGCCCAACCTGTCCCAACAGTGATTCATGAGTCTGACATGCTGCAAGCGCTCCGGGGAGGCTGTGCTTAGTTTCTGTTGAGGATCGCTGCCATGTTTGATAAATTCACATCCCGGCTGAAAAATTACCAGAAAGTTGAATGCAAAATTGAGGAAGTAAAGAAGAAGTGCTAACCCAAATAATAATGCAACAAGGAGTTACAAGCCAACTCTTTTAAGTAGCTATAAACTGAATCTGGCAGGTGCAGTAAAGATATGCGGTGGAACGTTGAAAGGGAAAAGAAAGCGCACCTAAGGATTTGAGCGCAGTCCTCTTGCATGCCTGCTATCCATGCAGGAAGCATTTTAGATCTTTTAATTAAAAGGTGTAAATGGAGAAAATTTGAAATAAGCTTTAGTGAAATCTATATCCTGCAATAAAAAGTTCACTAAACGATTAATAGAAACACCCTCATCAAAAGTACTGAAGTAGAAACGCCTTTATATTTACGTGCGGCGCTTAAATATATTTATTTCCTTTTCACTGTCGTGTTTTCTTGCGTTTACCTTCAGCGGAAGGCACGTAAACGCAACACTGGCCTAGCGGGAAGCGGCGCTGCTCGAGTCCGCACTACGCCGTCCGCGTGAGGGGCGGGGCCAGAGAGAGGGAGGGGCGGGGCCAGCGAGCTGCCGCAGCTCCTGCTGCTCGATGAGAAAGACTAGCGACAGGCATTAGGTGGGCTGCTAGCCGAGGGGCGGTATGGCGGAGCTACGGGACTTCCAACAAGGCAGCCGCTGTCACAGGAAAACGTGGATCAATATACTACTAGGAATACTACAATTACTTTTGCCGTGCGTGCAGCACGGAGGGGCGCAGCTGCAAGGTTTGTACTCACCCCTACGTTAGGTTAGCAACAACAACAAAATTAAGTTAGCAAGTGTTATATTTCAAATGGATTGCTGAGCGACACGGGCCGAATAGCATTAAAAATCGATGTTGTTGAAAAAAAATTATGTCACCAATTATGGATATTATTATTATTTTTATTTTTTTACAAACGGAAGCGTAGCCAATGTTTTGTCATCCCGCTAGTTCGTGCTAGCTTCCTGCGCTCCTGCTCGAACGAAGCGATAACTTAACGTTATCATAAAACTAGAATTGTGTTATCATTTGTTGCTTTTGCCACCATAATAAAGTTGTAAAACATTGCAGAGCGCCAGTTTATAGCTAATTAAACAGACGTGTTTGCTGCAGTATGATGAGGGACGTGTCCCCAAGTTCGTTAGCCTCAAAGCTAACTTTCTTGCTAATCAAGCAGCTAGCAAGTAGCCTTTGTCAGCTTGCCAATTCCTCCACTTGTCTGTGGTATTCATTTATAGTGACCATTAACGATGAAACAGGTTGTTAATCTATATTTTAAATATCTACACCGCGTTTCCAATCGGTCGCGTTTCGGATCCAGCCCGATTTCCTTCATCTCTTGTTCTCTTGTTCCCCCGAAGCTCTGAGTCAGATGTCCGCCAGCGTGGTCGAGGTCTGGCAGCCGGAGGACGCAGACCCGTTAGTCCCTCTACAGGTAATCACAATTCATTTTGCATTCAGTAGGATAAATGATCTATATCCTGAAACACGATCACCTAACAGTGTGCAGCCGATGCATCAGCACGTGTGTGGTTTGAGCATCCCTGTTGTTTAGCTCCAAGTGGCTGAGTTGTGTTTGTTAAGATGACCAAAACAAAATAGACTGCAGTGTAAACATGGTGGTAGAATAAGTGCCCGTAGTCAGACATGACATGAAACCAGATCTGCAGCTCACCTGCCATGTTGCTCCTCCTCGTGTCCTTTTGCACATAATTAATGTTGACGTTTTGTGCACACGTAAAGCACGTAATGAATAAGTAGCATGAGTAGGGCGGCAGCTACAGTATTCCAGTCATCTGCGGTTTGACTGGCATGCTACATGTCCAGGATTTGAGTTTTACTTCCTCTGTAATAAGAACAATAGTCGAGAGCATAGCAGTTAAATGTTTAAAGATCACCAGCTGACTGTCGCGTTACCTGAGGGGGGGTGTGGCACTTTCTGCAGGCTTTTGTTAGTGTTTGGAACCGCGTTGACCGTTTGGGTGCCGTGGCAGGAAGAACAATGCGATGCATCACACCCGAGCTCTTTTATTTAAGAATGAATGAGTGAGTTTTTCTTTATTGTAAAGTAAAGGGTCATGTTTTTCCCACTCATCTCGACCTTGCAGGCCGATGGGCAGATGGCGGAATTGTTGACATTGTTCGGTGTCATGTTTAGATAGGCAGCGATGGAGGCAGTGGCTGTCTCCGTTACACGAGCTGTGTGAAACGGGGCGTGACATGGCGTCTTTGTTCCGTATCACCGGTGGTCGTCGGGTTAAGGTGCGCCCCGTGTTTACTTTAAGGTCGTGACGCGGGAGTGTCCTGATTCGTGATAAATCAAATCGACTGTCGGACTCGTGAGGTGGATGTTATGTGCAGAGCGCTTCGTCTCGTATCACCTCTTCATTTGTAAACTGCGAGCCTTACTAAAGATAATGTGATTCTTTTTTTGTTTTGCGTTGCGTAAACGGACTCTGTCATAACCCTAAAATGCAATTTGCTACTTGTGCTTCTCTACGTTTGGATATTCCTTGCACTTTAATGTCTCACCTGCTGCAGCAGCGACAGGAATGTCATCATCGCTGTGCTGAATCAGCGGAATCTCTTTTTTTTTTTGCTTCTACTCGCTTTAGCCACAGACATGCCAGGACTTTGTGGACTTTGATTTGCTGCTTTACCTGGACAGACATTTAAAAGACGGTTGCTCAATAGAGCAGCTGATGTTACTACTATAAAGGCGTCATAGCGCTATGTTCTTCAAGGTGCACGTTTAACTTCTTACTTATTCAAGTTAGATTGCAGATTGAAAAATAAGAAGGTGCAACGTCTGACAGATCAGGATTCGCAGCAGTTTTTTCAGAGTCCTAACGTCATGCCCCGCATTGGTTCTATTTGAACGTGAAGCTTTATGTGGCCCCGTAAGGCCCCGGATCGTTCCTATGGAAACCGTATGTTCTGTGTTTGGAGAGACCAAAGCTGTAGGCCATGCATGATGCACACAACCTACAACGGTGCGGTTCAGTGGTCTTTGGGTCCAAACTGCTGCTGACTGTTGATGATTTTCGTGCAGTGCTGCTTTCATGTGTACTTTTAAGTATTCTGTTATGTTTCCTCAGGTGATTGTCAAACTAAAATTCATTTTGCAGACATAATAAAAATGTATAAAGGTTACACACCATTATAAAACATCGTGGTTTCATCCAAGCGCCACAGATTAGAGTCCAGCTAAGGGTCATCTGGTTCATTTTCTCCTCAAGTACAATGAATAGAATTTGTTCAATCTGGTTAAGTGGTTGTATGACATTGTGTGCTCATATTATATCATCATTTGATTTCCAGATATTTTCAAGTTTCCCCGATTTATCATAATTTGCTTGAATTTATGGAAGGATGCTTTGAACTCTGGATGAAATTTATTATTAGTGCTGCAAAGTGGGATTAAAAGGAAGCGCAAGGTATATAGAAGATACAGGAGTCTTTTTTTGCATGCAGTATCAACATTGTGTGTAGTATAACTGCATAATTGACTGTCTAATAGTGTCTAATCTTCAGATGTGCATCACTCATCCAGAAATCCTGAATGCAGAACATGACAACAGAACTGGATGTCTATTTCTTTGATTCTTAGAAACACGGTGAACCAGCGCTGGCAGGAGCCGCTGCCTGCTGTCTAACCCAGGGTGGAAAAGATGTCATGTTTTAGTTTCCCCAAGGCTGCTCCAGGTTTCTGCTTGGATATGCTGTTTTATTTACAGTGAAATAATATTTCCTGTAAAATAAAACCTCTTACATTTAAAGAAATCAAATGCAGATGCATTTTAGAATTTATTATTGAATTTTTTATTTTTTTATTTTTATGAAACTCGTCCGAGTTGCCAAAAGCCTGTTTGGCAGTAGGCCGAGCCTCCTTTTTTTTTTTTTTTTTTTTTTTTTGTAGGCTGCCACGTGAATCAAACATATGATTTATTCTTTTGACCAAAGTTTGTTTTCTGTTTTTTCCCCAGATGGAGACGGAACAAAGAAAGGATGGGCTTCCGCTGGAAGACAGGTACCTTGAAGCAATCCTCCACATTCACAAAGTATTACCAATTCATTACAATCACAAACTCCAGATGTTAATCCGCCACACATCATTAGACAACAAACATTTGTCGCATATAAATTCAGGGAGTAGCAGAATATTAACTACGGTGTGAATTTACTCTGACATCACCTTACATGGCATCATCCTTGAAGTGTGTTCTCCTTTTGCGTGTGGACTGGAATTATACAGTAAGACGCCGACGTAAAGTTGGCCTGTGGTTGGGGTTCGGTTCGCGAACAGGCAACGGAAAAACAAGTTGCGTGTTTTCTGTTTTTTGGGGGGGTTGTTTTGTGTACACCGAGGCAAATGAGGTGGTCTGGTTTTGGTGTAGGCTTCGTACCCAAGGCTTCGAGAAGTGCTCCCCTGTTCGGTGGCGGTGTTGTTTATGTTGGGTAAGGGGGGGGGGGCGTGTCTTACAGAGGCACAGAACCAAATTCCTGACTAATTTTAGAACTCCTTGAAAGAAAAAGGAGGCGAGTTCTGTCTTTCCCAGCTGTATTTGTTCCTGTGGAGATTGGAGAATGCATGTTTGCGTCTCTGTGGCGATATATAGTGCTATTTTGTGCAAGCGCTCGGATGCAGGAACATCTTTTTTCTCCTTCACTGACATTAAATACATGTTGTTGTTTTTTTAAAGAACACCGCACCGTCTCAAAATCAAAATTGCATATGTGTCATCGTGCTGCTTCTTGTTTATCATTCCAGAGAGGCAAGTACACCTTAAACGGCCCGGTTATCTTTGTGTTGCTAAGGGATGTAGGATTTTAGCTCTCTGGCTTATGCTCTTTTTATTTAAATTTGAATAAAAGTGCTGCTTTGGAGTGATGCGCTTCATTTTCGATGTGATTAGGTTTACATGCTGCCGGCTGGTGCCGGACAGCGCGGGAATATGGCCTTTTTCTAAGAGCGGGCCTTCTTGCCGGGTTCGTGCCGGCCGACCCGCAGGCCTCTAGAGTTGTGCCTCTCAGGCCTCTCGTGCCTGGGTTATCGGCCACTCGGCAGGCCTGCCATCACTCTGTCCCAGCCTGAAGAGCCAATCAGGCCGCAGATACAAAGGTTAATGATATCTAATCGTGGAGTCAAGTTGAACAAGAACATTTCTTTACTCTCCCCTCGTCATTCTAACGACAAAAGGTCACGCGGAACAGTGTTCGTATGCAGCGACACAAATATTACGGGATCGTGTGTTTAAAATATTCCAGCGTTGCTTTTGTTTCTACGAGGGCCTGTGAAAACCAGTTGACCTAGACTGCAGTGGTCATAACCTCTCCCCGGGAGGGGGGGGGGGGGCATCACTGAGGCCGCTGCTAACTAGCATTGCCTTTATTTGACTTTGATCCAGGGGATCAGGTAGCACCAAACATAGCTTTGTTATTTCTGTGCTGTAGCGGTGGACAGAACGCTTTCACTGCGGCTCAGCGGCTACGCGTGTCGTGAGACGACGTTTTCCTTTCGGGGCAGCAGCTGTCGACCTGAGAGCGCTGTAAATGCTAAGCTGCTAACGCAAGTTAAATTTTCTCCTCAACCTTTAATAAATAAAGAGAAAGTGGAATGCAGGAACCTGATGCTACAAGAAAACATAGAGCACAGTGTGTTTCTTAGCTTTATATTTTAGCATGCATTGATCAGCCCATGCAAGTCGTGGCTTCACACACGTAATGTTTTTTACTGCTGCGCTCTGCAGCTACAGTTTATGACCGTGAAGCTGCAGAAATTACACTTGCAGCATCAGGGCTTGTTTCCTAATTTCACCTTCACATTCAACCCTTCATTTGGGGGGGTGCTCTGTCATTGTTCAAAGTTAGTGTCTGACGAGGTACGAGTTAACAAAACCGAACTACGAGAGGGACGAATGGTTACGTAACAGAGGGGTAAGTGAACTTAGGTCAAGGTCCAGCTCACTCCCAGCTCTTTTTGTTGTTGTTGGTTCTGTTGCATATATTATGAGCTGGGTTTTTTTTACAGCTAGAACCACGAGGTAGCGTGGCTGTTCGGTCCACCAGAGCAGGTAAATGAATAACCGATGCGCGGCCGGAGCAGCAGGTGTGTGTGTAAACGGCAGGAATTCTGGGTCGCGGTTTTGCTCCGCAAATAACGCCATCGCTTCAGCAGTCGTGTCGTTTTAGGTAAATGGTCAAATAAACACGACACTGAATGTTGACATGCGACCGTGTCGAAATGAGGCGCTCGATGATGTCACTGTCGTGCACGCATGACCTATCGGCTTATGTTTACTGTGAAACTACATGTCTGCCAGAGGCGGGGCTCATACCTGGAGGTTTCCCGTTACCAGTGCCGTTGTCACGCATTTGTGAATTAAAATGTCTCTTGCTGCTCGGCAGGTCAGCAGGTTTTATGCCCTACAAGCCTCATTTGGGGAGGGGTGGGGGGGTAATTGTACCAGTGAAGATTAACGTGGGGCACGTTGTGGTTTTGCGTATTGACTGAGCAGACCCATCTTGTGCCTGCTTGGAGGCAGAGCAGCGGTTGATCAGCCTGAGCGGCAGGAAGGTCGAGTTGCAGTTTGCCCGTCTTCGTGCTTATTTCTGTTGTCTCAGCTTTGACCCCCCCCTTTTTTTTTTTTTTTACATTTCTGCTTCCTTTCCAACCGCCCACATCGGCCCAATTGGGTCCGTTGCTGTAGATCGTTGGCATTACGGCGTAACAATGGTAGTTCACCGAATCAAATACGAATTATGCTTGATGGTCGTCGTTGTAAATGAGAATTGGTTCTCAGGCGGCTTTAGCTGGATAAATAAAGGTCAAATGAAACGATGCGTGTCATTTTTCATTCACTGGAAGGCCGTCGGCTGGACTGTCCTCGCCAAAGGCGTCAATGAACCGCACGCTCGTGGTTTTCAGCTCATGTTTTTTTATGGTTTTCCTGAATGTAAGGAGATTAAAGTACTGTGGTTTCATGATTGTGTTTTTTCCATGTGGTTCTCTTCCTCCAGCTCCTCTCCATACACACGGGAGAGTGGGAGGCCCTTGCATTTCCAGCCCCCGGCGCTGGATTTCGGGACACAGTAAGGCCGGCTCTCACTTTTACTTTCATTCGACATGTCTTAACAGGCGAAGACGTGATTCTGTTCGTGCTGCAGCAGATGGAACTCTTTATTCCACGGCCAGTGACGCGATGCGTTTCATTTGGCCGTCGCTCGGTCGTTTGCTTACTTAATTTAACCCCGACTTAAAAAAAGATGGTGACGTCATAGCAAGGGAAGAATGCTTCACGCGAGGAGCCCTTCAGCGGTCACCGGGGCTGGAAACCACCCTGCTAACGGCACCGATATCAGATGTGACGCTGTGGCGGGGGGCGGGGGGGGGCAGTTGTGTTTGGAGGCCAGGAAGCAAGTCGCTAAATGGCGTTTAGATAAATGTTAAAAAAAAAAAAAATAACGGTGAAAGCATGTTACAGCTGCCTGCTATGCTGGCATTTATTTTTTTTAGGATGAACCATTCTACCCGTGTTTAAAAATGTGTCTGTGCATATTGGGCTGAACCCCAATGTCAACATGGGGACCTTTAAACGGGTCCATGCACGGAAAGGTGAGGTAAAAACCTTTGCATCTGACTTTTCCTGTGCATGAGGTTCATTTGCTTTAGAAGAAAGTCCAACGCTCACTTGACAAACAGGAAGTGGAAGCGTGTTTCAGCAGAAGCTGGGCTGAAAGTGTGAAATAGTTGAAACGGTAATGATACGTTGTAGATTGGAAACACACACGTGTGGTTGAGTTAGCAAGCGTTTTATACAGCCCGAGTAGTCCTCCTAAATAGGAACACATTCCGACCAACACTTAAGTCATCAAATGACTATTGGGAATGAAAGGAAGCGGTGAAAAACGTCGTGTTCCTGGGCTTCCTCTGCAGAGAGAAGCACTTGTGCTTCTCGGGAGCAACGTTGACCAGCGCTAATTATAGCGGCGTCGCTCCTCAACCAGATTCCACGTTTCCTCCTCTGTTGAAGCACCAAATATTTCCATCTTGCACATGCAAAGAACTATCTGCAACAGAATCGAGGGTCAGAACACCGTTATAGCTTAGCATGTGGGCGTGCATGTCTGAGGTTGTTATGTCAGATCCTGCTCGATTCTAATTCTGATCACGTGACTTTAATTAACGCAGATGTTAATGGAACCCTGCAGACGTTTGAGCTTCAGGCCCAGGCTGGCTTCTCCGTTAACGGCGCGTGACGACTGTTCCTGAAACATTAGCGCTTTATCCCTTTATGCACGTTAGATCTCGTGTTTTCCACTTCAGGGACATTTTTAAATCTGCACATGAAAACCGATTTATTCTCAAAATACTATGCAAGTGGTTTATTTATTGGTGGGACAAATATATTTTTTGTTTAAATCCATTTGGGATCGCTTTATGAAAGCTTCAGATGTATGTGTAAATCCCATTAAAACCAGTAACCACTCTAAAACACGAAGCAATGCAATAACATAAGCTGTGAGCTAACGGCGCTAACGCTCGGCTGGCCGGTGAACCGAAGGGGCGACTTTGTTGTCGCCGCAGCCTGAAACCTATAATTACATGAAGTCGTAATATAATTACATACATAAATATCACGTCTGAGGAGTGAGTCATGTCGTAGTGCAACCAGCATGCATTGCAGCTCGGTCATTTCTATGTTAACGAAGCTCCCTTCATTGCTGTCGCTAATGACTTTTAGAAGCTTCCTTATTTCCTCCTGGTTTTACTTTGTGGCGTTAAACTTTCGGCGCTCACACACACACTGTGTCTGTTGACTGAGGTAAATGATTTCCCTCTGATAAATACTATATCAACAGCAAGTAGATTGCTGGTTATTCAGCAAGTCCCATGACTGAACGAATTACCAGGCTCACCGTGTAAACACCGACGACGACGGTGGAGTAAAGGCTAATCTAACATTTTATATGGATACAAATAAGAACAATTATTTCCCATCGTGTGTAGATTAATATCAACCCGTATACGGGGTTACAGGTTCTACTGAGAACCCCCCCCCCCCATTTCTGATGCTGTTCTGTGTTTTATTTCCAGGCCACTGGGGCTGGCAAGAGCTGAAACCATATATATACACAACCCCAGCCAGGAAGTTCCTGTGACGCTGCTGTCGATGTTTACATCCAGCAGACATTTTTACATGCCTTTCTTTCACAGAAGAGTAAGTGTGTGTGTGTGTGTGTGTGTGTGTGTTATATACCCGTATATGTAATTCCCTACATGCTGCATCTATAGAACATTTACAGAGGCAGGTTAATAAAATGGAATATCATTAAATGGAGCAGTATGAACAGTATTTGTACATATACACGTGTGTGCGCCCAGGAAATACTTTCTCTGTGCCGCCTGAACTGATTGTGGCACGTTCGCTCTTCTAGGTGATCCAACCTAAAGGGAAGGCGTCTTTTAAACTCATTTTCCTCCCGTCCGAGGAGGGCAGTGTGGAAAACACGATATTTATAAACACATCGTCCCATGGGCTGTTGTCGTACCAGGTGAGCGCCGTCATCCTGTCTTTTGACGCGTTCTCTTATAATAGTGGTGAAATATTAGATCCAGTCAAAACATCAAAGCGGTGACCTCTAAATCTCTTTTCCAGGTGTTTGGTGTCGGCGCTCACCAGGGTTCATTAAAGTCTGCCCAAAGGAAGGGCAGTCTGCTGATATTCCCTCACATCCAGAGCATTAAACTGACCCAAACTCAGGTCTGTACTTCAATGTGTGTGTTGCTTCGTGCAGGTCACGCATAGTTTGGCAGTGAAGTAACGTCTCCTCATTGCAAGCAGTTGATTTCCCCTTTTCTGCCAGCTTGGAAGAAAGACTTTGTGTGACAGGCAATGAAAATGATGAGAATAATTCCGCCGTCGGCACGGAGGAAGTGTAAATTCTCCTCGCAGGGTATTAAAGAAAAAAAGAGCACTTTGAAATGATGCCAAACTTTCTTTTTTGTGTGTGTGTGTACCTATTTTTGACCAAATCAAGAATCCCTGAAAGTGTTTTATGAGTTAACCACGGCGTTCGGTGTGCGAGAAGCGGCGATGGGAGTTCACGCCTCCGCAACAGGAAGTTGGGGCGGCTGTTACAAAATGACAGTCTGTTACAGTGTTTCAACATGTAGTTAGCATCGTATACTGCATTTCCTCATAGGGTTCATCATCAGGTCGGCGTGTTTAATTTCACTTGTGTGTCTGTCGGTGTGTCGGTCGTCGCGGCGCCCCTGATCCCCCTGTCTTGTCCAACCGTTGTCCGCTACAGGAAGACGCCTCCAACGTCACGATACTGGGTTTACTCCTGGAGTGCAGCTTACCCAAGAGTCTGTCCAGTGACCCTAAGGTACTTATTTATGGTGAAATGAAACCTGGGGGGGGGGGGGCTTTGCAGCGTGCTGGGTTACTGGACTCTTATTTCTGTCTGTCCATTCATACCTTGCGTCTTTTATCGTGGCTAGAAAACAATGCGTTTTGCCATTGAGCGTTCTTTAAACGCGTCCTCGCGCTGCTTCCTGATCGCTCCGTCTTCCCCGTCTGGGCCAGGGGTCCTGTCTGCAGAGCGAGGAGCGCCTCAGCGTGCAGATTAACCTGTCGGCACGCAGCGACCGGCTCGCCGATCTGGACAAGCTGAAACCCTACGTCATTGAACATATCGTGGTGCTGCTGGTGGCCCCCGCCGCTGGACAGGCTTCAGTAGGTGGGTTTGTCTGAGCCATTAAGGGCAAACTCTGCTCCCGTAAATGCTTTGTACTACGAAGGGAATAATCAATTAACCCCATCCCTTCTTTAATATATTAATCAGTATATTTTTCTAATCATTCTTTCAGCAGGGGAACACAAAATTGGAGTTTATATGCTAAATTCCGGAGCAAAGAAGCTCTATGTAAAGGTGAGATTACGTTTACCACATGATGGGAACGGGAGGGGGACGTTTTCTAGACTTTCACCGGTTGGTTTCCGTCCCCCAGAACATGCAGGTGCTGTCCAAAGTGGAGGCCGGCCTGGAATTCAACCAGATTGTCCTGAGACCAGAAGCAAAAAACTTCACTCAAGTGGCGGCACTTGCCTGCAGAGGTAAAAACGCATCAGTGAAATCATGGCGGGACGGCGTTTGATCCAAATGTGCTTTATCACTAATAGTGACTCTCCTTCTGTCAGGATCGTTACCCGGCTATGGAAGGAAATGCGTTAATCACGTCACTTTAAAACTTCTGGAAACCGGGAGCACCCACAGATTCCTCGGACTACATCCCACCCAAGGGTAGAGATTTACGATTTCACATGAAAGTAATGCTAAATTAGAAACTATCGTAGGCATGCTGAGCGTCGTGGTGTCTTCTGTAGAGCCGGGGAGGAGGATTTGTTCGGCCTGTTCCACGTGAGGCAGCGAGACGCCGACACCGTGGATCTATGGATGACCAACTCTCTCCTCCTGCCCTTCACTGTGACCAACGTCGGCCTCTCGCCGAGGCTGCAGAGATTAATGAAGGTATGTCTGACATGCTGATGTGCAAACCTGCAAATGATTTCTGGCCGGCGATGCCGCCTTCATCTTACTCTCTGCTGCCCCCTGTCTGTCAGGTGATGAACTTCAGGGGCCCGCTGACCGTTCCGCGGGGCTGTTGGCATATTGTTTCCCTCCGGCTGCTCGGCAGGACCCTGCCTGTCGACCGGCTGTCCACGCTGAGTCTAGGAACCAGCCTGGGCACAACGCTGCACGTTCCCCTCTGCTTCCAGTCGACTCCTTTTAAGGTTCAACGTCCGCTTTGTGTCGGGTTGGGTGTCGGTGGCGTGTGGTAACGTGTGTGATGCCTCTGCCAGCAGGGGGGGGTGGTGTTTGAGGCAGAACGAGAGTGCGGGAGACCCTGCCCGCTTGGTTTGTCTGAAGCAGGTGAGCTACAGCAGCAAAATGAAACGGCCGGCCATTTTTTTTATTGTTCGTTCTTTGACTTGCTTTCTGCGACGTCCCGTCAGGTCGAACCGAATGGCAGCGCTCCCTCCTCCCAGGCCTCCTCGCCTCGTCCTGGCCCGTCGACAGCAAACTCGCTGCAGAGCTCTGCGCTCGTTGGCAGAGACACAAAGACAAGCAGCCCTGCAGGTTTATAGGCCATTATTACGAGAGAGGCGGAATGCAGGAATCTGTTGTTTCCCTGCTGTTGGCTGTCCGGTTAGCGTTCCATGTCAATCCTGTCGTCTGCTTAGGTGGCCCCGGCTCCCTGCGGAGACGTCATTGCCTCTGGACTTTGGTGCTACCCCCGTCAATGAGAGCAAGGTCGACGACACGCAGCGATTCTTCTAAAGATGGTCTGTATGCACTCACGGTTCATCTATATGACGGTCGCGTGTGTTTATTTGCTGCAGGTGAAGACGTTCACACTCAAGAATCCCTCCTCTTCGGTGCTTTCTGTGGAGATCCGAATCCTTTCCCTGTACCCGGCCCCCCTGGAGGCCCTGGACCTCCTAACCAAATGGTAAGCTGTCCAGAGTACACGTTGCTTTTATTGTTCTCGGCGTGTTCCATATTATCCCAGCTCAAACGGTCTCCTCCTCTTCTTTCTTCTTTATGGCAGGTTTAATATCAGTCCACTTTCTCTCAGCATCAACACGACGGAGTTTTCTTTCTTGGCCTCTCCTCCGAAGGTAAATCCCGAGAACGTCCCTGGGAAATAAAATGACAAGTAGTCCCTGCGTTTTGGCTCTCAGGGTTATGATTCCTTAAATTAAAAGCACAACGCTGTCGCTTGCAGGCGGGTGAGCGCCTGGAGGACATGAGACGAGAGGGCGTCCTGCGTCTCCTGCTGCAGCCCTGGGAGGCCAGAGAAGTCGCCGTGGTCTTTACTCCCTCCGACCACACGGCCACCACCACCATCCTCATCATCAGGTACTGATTCTTATCACGGGGGGGGGGGGGGGGTCAGCGCTTTTAGGCTTTGTAATGGCGGAAGATTTGAGGCTTTAGAGCAGGTCAAAGCGGTTTGACCTCCACGTCAGGACTTTACAGGAAGTGTCGTTGGAAAAAGGGCCGTTTCCAGCCGCGTTCGTTCTGGTCATGGTCGTTTGGGGTTTTATCTGTGCTTCAGGAACAACCTGACGGTGTTTGACATGAAGACGGTCCGGGGCCACGGTGCCAAAGAGCTCCTGAGGGTCGGAGGCAAGCTTCCTGGTCCGGGAGCCTCGCTGCGCTTCAACGTTCCTCAGTCGACTCTGATGGAGTGTCGGGACGGTGAGATTGCTTCGACTTCCCGTTTAAGTGTTAAACGAGAGGCGAGGCTGAACGCTGCTCGCTTGTTGCCCTCAGGCCTGCGCACCAACAAGCCGCTGTTCGCCATCAGGAAGAGCTTCAAGGTGGAGAACGCCGGCGAGCTGCCGCTGACGGTCGTGTCCATGAACATCAACGGGTATAAATGTCAGGGCTTCGGCTTCGAGGTCTTGCAGTGTCGCCCCTTCATCCTCGATCACAACTCCTCCTCTGAGATCACCATCGCGTAAGTTCAGTTTTTCTATTTTCATTTTGGATTCCTTTTTTTCCAATCATAATATTAACTTAAAAGCGAGCAGCCACTCTCGACCGTTTTGTGGCGCCGTTGGTTGGGCTATCCGCTCTCTGAGCTCTCTCTAGTTCCCTTCCTGTCCCGTCCTCGTCTCTCACCACCTCCCGCCTGCGCCTCCAGGTTCACCCCGGACTTCACCTCGTCCTGGGTGATCCGGGACCTCTCCCTGGTGACGTCACGCGGCACCTCTTTTCCTTTCACCCTCAACGTCACGCTGCCCCACCACATGTTGCCTCTGTGTGCCCAAGTGGTTCCGGGTCCCACCTGGGAGGAAACCTTCTGGGTGGTCACCCTCATCTTCACGTGGTCAGTACCCTGAGGTCACCTGAGTTCAGTTTTTGACAGGATCTGACGATGTCCCTTTGTGTGTTTCAGCTTCTCCCTCTTCGGTGTGTGCCTCATGGCCTTCTATCAGGCCCAGTACATCCTGACCGAGTTCTCCTCCCCCGGCATCAGGAGCAATCACAACGCCGTCCTGCCCCGGGACAACGGCCCCGTCAATAACATCACACCCAACGGAGTGACGTGTGTAGACGCTCTTTACCGTTTACGTGAAGACAAACATGGATTTGTACTAAATATGTATTTTTATGCGTCTCTTTTACAGTAAAGCGAAAGGCAGCTGTAAAAGCTACGTGGACACGTGTCACACCTCAGACAAAGGTAAGGGGCGTGGCTCTCCGGCCCTGGCCAACAGCCCCGGCCCACGCCCTCAAACCTCGAAGAAAAGCTCCTCGGTCGCCCCGTCCCAGATGCAAAAGAAACACAAGGTTTCTCTGTATTACACCAAATACAAGTCCAACCCGTCCGCGGCGACCGCCGGTGCTGCGACGGTGGATGAGGAGAACGAGGCCCTGGCGCCGGACCGCCCCCTGACCTCTGACCCCGACGTCTGCAACAATAACGAGCCAGCCTTCGTCAGTGAGCTGGATAAAAACACGCCCGCGTGCTGCAAGGAAGACGCCCACAGCCGTGTAGACGATGGAGAGCCAGCAGCAGTTATATTTCCCACGGAAATACCCTCTGGCTTCCCCAATAACGTCACCCTGAGTCCGGGACCCAGACCGGGCCTGTTGGTCTGCAGCCCCATGGAGAACGACGCCCAGAAGGTCGACTCCGAGAAAAGGGAATGTTCAGGAATGGAGGTAAGACAACGTTCCTTTAAGCGTTGTCTTGCATCGACAAAGACGGGTGCAAACCCAATTTTGTGTTTCTGTCCAGCTGAGAGAGGATGGGAAAGGCCAGAAAAAGAAAGCACAGAGTGCAGATCCTGGATCAGCTCCAGGAAATAATAGGGGAAAGAGGAGCCGCAGAAAGACCGACGCCGTCTCCAGGTGGGCGTCAAGTGGTTTCTGTTTTAATGTTATTGCTTTAGGATGAGTTGCGTCATCGTTTCTGTCTCATTCCTGCCCCAGTGCTCCGGAACACAATGTGGTCGTGATGCCAGAGAGAGAGAAAGAACCAGATTGGGAAACGGGTGACTGCAACGCCACTGCAGCCCGCAACCGGAACCGCTGCTGCAACGGCGACAAATCAGAAGCCCCGCAGCCTGGACCGGGCGCCGAGAGCCCCGCCAAACAGAACGGTGGGCGTCCACTCACGGTTCTGTCTCACAAAAACCAAGGCTGGACTTAGATTCACCGGCCTCGTTGGTGTCCAGCAGGTATGTGTCCCGCTCGTCCTCGCCGCAAGTGCACCGTGGAGCGCCGCGGCGGCGGAGTGTGCGAGTCGGGTTCGGACTCCGGCAGCTCGTCGGGCAGCGTCAGAACCAGCAGGGGGAGCTGGGGCAGCTGGAGCAGCACCAGCAGCATGGAGGGAGACCGAGACCCCAACGGCCGGGCACACGCCTGCACTACCTCGTCCAGAAAAAGTAACGAGCCTCATCTCAGAACTGTCGAGGTGTGGGACGCAGCTGAGTCTTTGTGGTTTTTAAAGGGGAATCCATGCAGTACAGCGTCTACCCCGCAGAGAGAGACTGCTACCAGACCATGAACACAAACTACAAGGTGTTGAGGTGAGGAGTGCACAAACGCTCACACGACAACTGCAGCCATCGGCAGATTCAATGAAAGTAACTCGTGTAAACGTCCTAATGTACACTGTGAAGAAGTGAAATCAGTATTTTATCTCTTCGATATCAGAACCTTTTGCCTTTTAAGCGTTGCCTTTTCTCTGATTACCATGAGCAGCTTGTACCAGAAAGACCCGTGCCAAAGCCCCGACCCCACGGTGTCCTGCTTTGCCCCGAGCTTTGCTGCTGTTGCTGCAGGAGTGGACAGAAATGTGGACAAAGACGTTCAGCGTAAGTAAAGCGCGAAGCCGCTACGCATCCGAGCCGCGTGCGTTACCGCCGGCGCCTAATCTAAGCTTGCTTTGTGTTCCCTCAGACGTGACGGGTCAGTATTTGCCCGAAGAGACGTGGTCCGCTCCATCCATCCCGCTCACCAATGAGTTCAGATACAACACGACAGAAGCCCTGCCCTACATACCTCAGCCGGCGACCACCGCGTCGTACAACGGGTAGCTGTTGCTAATGCTAACGCCTTTAGCAGTTCTCTTTAGAAGTGCTACTCCGCAGGCTGCAAACATCTGTTAGCGTTATTTAACTGCATCCCTCTGTAAACGGCCCCAGAACGGACCTGCTTGGTGACGAATCCGCTCACCGTGCCGTTTTGAAGTATTCCATCTCTCTCGTTTCTTGCAGGTTTACGTGGAACAGCGCCAACAGCCAGAGCAACAGCCCCTACACCTACCGCGAGGACGGGAGCTACGCAGGTACGGCTTTCCCGCACCCGTTTAACCTCTGCACTCCCGACACGCGGCGACGCTCACGTCCGTTCTGCTGGTGTCGCAGGTCATGGAACGTTTCCCGGTGGATTTCCCAGTCAGGAGGGCCAAAACGCCCGCTGCAGCCAGGGGAGCTGGAGCGAGGAACAGCCTCAGGAACCACCCTTAACCTGGGACACGGTGGCCTGCGTGGGCAGCAAGGTGACGCGCACGCCGCCAAACGAGACGGTTCTAACCATTACTTGCTTTTTTTTCAGCAGAATCAAGGATTTAAGTCATAAAATGAGCTTCCCAGCTAACACGTCTGTTTCTTCCTCCTCGGCAGCCGTACTTCTCCGGTACCCGCAGCCTCTCCCCCATGTCCAGTCTCTTTGGATCCATCTGGACGCCGCAGAGCGAGCCCTACCGAAGCCACTTCCAGCCTGAGCGGCCCGCCCCGATGCCCCCCGTCTCCCCCATCACCCCGCCTCATTCCCCCTTCGGCCGAGAGCCGGAAGGGAGGTGCGCCCCCATCCAGTACTCCAGCTTCAACCCGTTTGGCCCACACATGAACCTGGACATTTGGAACTCGCCCTCCAACCGCAGCTCCAACTCACAACTGTCCAACGACTCCGGTTACTGTGGAGACGTCTGAAACCAAAAAACAAAAAGGCAGACCTTCGTAAAAGTCCAAACATATAAAATATTCATATGTAAAAGAAAGGAAACAAAAGTGAATGTTCTTTTATCATTATTTGGGGAAATGTGAATATTCCTTCTCTTTTATGTTCCCACTTTCAAATGTTAAATGTTGTGAAAGATTAAGTATTTGTTGTATATTTTTCTAGATGTTTTGCAGTTTTCATCATAGAAAATAAAAAAAAAGGTTTTGTACTTGAACTTGTTTCTTTTGTTCCATATTGTGGTTTTGATCCTCTTTCTACCGTTTCCTGTTGTTTCTCGGCACGCCCGTGATTTAAACGACGTTTTACACGTCTGATTTGAAACATTCTGTTGGAGCCCATCGACAAAGAGACCTTTCCGAAAATGTTCTGTCGTCTTCGGAGATTCGCGAACTCAAGGACGTACCTGGAGTGGCCCGATGATGACAACCAGGTACGCAGATTCTGGCAAAGCTTGAGAGCAGCCATTAAAAGGCCCGACACTGATGATAGAAATTGTGTAAATGAAGCGCTGCATTCGAGTCGAGGGATGTGTAGTTGGTCGTAGTCAGCATTCTCAACTCTAGATGGTGCTGAATCCTGCATGGGTCTCAACAAAAGAGCCGTGACCAGCTCACTGATGGTTCTTCCATTTGTTCTGGGTTCGGATGATTGTTCTAGTTAAATAAGTAAAACAAAAAATATATGAAATTAAATGAGTTTAAAAAGATTCAAATTAAATTGCATCTCCTTATTGGATGATTGTGGAACTATTCATGCATGAGTGTGAGCATAATGGATGTATATAAATCACAGGTTATGAAAATTTGTTATTTCAGTGTGAATAGTTATGCTAATTCCATTTGCTTATTTCTGTCCCACGCTTTTATTTCTCCTCAGGTATGCAGGAACCTCCCAAACTGTTGATTTAAGCCTCGTCGCTGGAATTGTTTTACTATATATACTCTAATTATTATGATGAATTTCACATATGAGACAAATCCGTGCGTGTGTGTGTGTGTGTCCATGTGCTTGTGTGCCTAAAAGTGTGTGTAATTCATTGTCAGGCTCTTGAGAGCTGACATATTGCCGCTATTGATCTTTAGGCCTAAAATCAACACAGAAGCCTGGATACTGATGACAAGCAGGCCAGGGGAGTCAGGGTGTCCTGATAACACACACACACACACACACACGTTCACGCTCAACACGTCAACATATAAACAGAAGCACATGCACATATTTACATAGATACAGATGTGAGTTATGGCCACTGAAATCAGGAGAGCAGGATTTAATCGGTGAAACTTTAAATCATCTAATTATGTCTTTCATGACTGATGGCTGTTATAAACAAACTAAACACGCCTAACATACATGCTGCATGTGCTGTAAACACGCATGGCTTTATCTCCCAAAAGCAACCCAGCACATAAAGTGTTAAAATGCACTCAAATAAATGTTGAAAAATTATTTAAAATTCCATGTTGCAACGCTTCTTCTTCTTCTTCCCTCTTCTTCTTCTGCTCCTTCGCTCATCCGCCATGGAGGTTAGGTTTTTGTCACCGTTTGTCTGTTTGAAGATGGATCTTGGTCTAACGTCGGTCCCATTAAATTTTGAGAGCAATCTGGATACCTGTCTGGATGCCCCCCCAAAAAAATCCGGATTTCCCCATTTCTAATCGAGGCCTTTAAAAAAAAAATCTGGATCTTGTAAAATATGCATTCAATTCACTCACCAAAAATCACAGTCTTCTGGATCTGATCCAGAATGAAGTCAAGAAAAAATATTAAATTTTAACATTAAAACCAATTTATGGATCCAAAATCAACTCCGATTTATTTTTACTTTTTATGGTTGGTGTATAAAGATACCAAGTTAGAACATTTTGATGATGATGATCCGGATCACCATGTGGACGGTGTAAATATTTGGTTTTCACATTTATAGATGGTAAAAAAAAAAAAAGAAACTAATCCTCTCATCCCGTCTGCTCAATGGGCGGAGTTAGTGGCACCATCTGATCCACTTTCGGCCCTTCTTCTGTCCGGCAGGCCGCAGGAGACGCTGATGGGACGTCCTGAAGATGGTCTGGCTTGAACCCGATTGTGCGTCCTGTGTTGTGCACCAAACTCAACGCGCCGCTCATGTCGGTTCAGAGCGTTCCCCTTTAGAAGTCAAAACAGCATATGATTCAATTTCATGCTCTTTTATCCTTTAACTGGTCTTTGATAACAGGGACGGAAAAAAGCGATGGCGTGTGCGCTCGTGTGTGTGTAAACTCTTCATCGTCCCCTAGCAGAGGATCCATTAGCCTCGGACCCCCCTGCCTGGTTGCCCGGCGATAAAGCAAACAAAGTGCGTTTGGCCAATCAGGCATGCAAATATTTGTTCTGGAAGCTTCCCCCATCCGCCGGGGGGGGGGCGACGCCCACGTCTGCAGGTATATATAGGCCGTCGGTCCTGATGGTGCGGCATCACATGATGGTGCGGCACCATCAGTGACCGAGGGCAGAGCTGTCGTTTTGGTTCTTAGCTGTTGAGCTTCCCCGCATTCGTGATCCAACATGGCGGCGGGCGTCATCACAAACTTCCACTGCCGAGCCGTGGCTCCGGCCTTCTTCCCAACGCTTTTCCATTCCTCTCCTTGCAAAGAAGACGAGGAGAAGATCCTGGAGGAAAAGCAGGAGTTTAGAGAAGATGAGGAGGAGGAAAGGGAAGTCGATGAGGAGGATGAAGAATCTGAAGCTCAGGAAGATGAGGAGGAATGCTTAGAGGGCGTTTTCTCCGCTGCCGCCGACAACTCGGCTCCAGATGTGACCAAACAGCTGCTGAGGTTTGCAGACGTCATTAGCCACGACGTCCAGCGGTATTTCGGTCGCTGCTCTGACGATCAAGAAGCTTGCGACATCTACAGCGACTCTGTCTCCATCACCGCCGGAGGGCGTCTGCGTTACTACGACGACCTGCTGAAAATCGCCAGAGCAGGAAGTCCGGAGGCCCCGGAAGGCAGGGTCGTGACCTCTGCCGATGAGGACGGCGTGGGCGGCTTGGGGCCCCTGGCTGAACTGTTCTCACGCGGAGGCCCGAGTCGGGGCCGCGGCCGGCCAATGGTCAAGCGGCATCTCCCGCTCAGCTTCTGGGCCGAACCAACCCCCTGCTGCAGCGCTGACGTCACACACACAAGCAGCGAGACGCCCTCTCAGGACGGCACACACACGGATCCTGATACACACATGCATTACAACACGCACGGTCTGGACAGCACTCAGCCGGACTTCAGCGACTTACTGGCAAACTGGGATCCCAACCCGGAGTTCACACACACACTAACGGAGAACACACACATGCAGCACTGAGCGAACGCAACGCAACGCAACGCAACGCAACGCAACACAACACAACACAACAGTGTCGAACAGACAGCTGGGAAATACTTTGATTTGTTTTCAACTTTGGTAAATAAATCGTGTTGTTCACAGTTTTAATCATCGTTTATGTGGATTTAAAGGGCCAGTGCACCAAAATTATTTTGATTATATTTATTTATTTAGAATAAAAATGCTTCTTTTTTTTTTTTTTTTTACTGAACAGCATTCTGAAGCTGCAGTTTGTTACTTGTTACTGTCTCTCCCTCCGTCCGTCCGTTAGCAAGATAACTCAAAAAGTTCTGGATGATTTTCTGAAAATGTTGGGAATGTTTACATGAATAGTTGAATACGTTTTGGTGACGATCCAAAAGAGATTACATTTTAACATTAAAACCTCATTTATAGTTTTTCCCACCTGATCTCCCAACATATGTCAAATTCTTTATTCTTTCTTCAAATGAGATTAAAATCTACATCCAAGCCTTGTACCCGGAGTCTGTTCACTGCTTAGGAACAACCCCCCGGCGTCATGGCATGTTGGATTTTGCCAGCAAATGAAAGTTTAATAAGGAATGGCTGCAGGCTTCGTCTGAAAGCCAAGCACCCAATCAGGCATCAATAACTAAATTTAGAAGGAGAACGATATTGTATCTGTACAAAAGATTCAATGTTACAGGATCCGCCGGTTTTTAAGTTCTGACTCTACAGGGCGATGCGTGATTGGTTCATCTGGACCGAGTCCCCCCCCCCCCGTAGGCACACCGCTTGATTGGATGACCGGGAAGGCCAGTAAAATTTCGACACACTCTCTATCTTAAACAAATAAAAGCTGCACACTTCCAGCGACAAACGCATCGCAGGTCGCCTGAACCCAAGCAGAGGAGACAGCTCAGAGAGGAAACGCCGGCATGAGGACGGCCACGCTTTTGTCCATGGCCTTGCTGGGCCTGCTGCTGCTGCGGGCCTCCTGCAACCAAGAGGACCAAGAGACAGGAAGCAGCAGTGAGAAGCAGACGGAAACACCAGAAGAGACGCCAGCGGGAGATGCTCCGGGTGATACGGGGAACGAGGAGCCCGAAGATGCACCAGAGAAAGAGAAAACGACGGAGATAGAGGAGGAGAAAGACGTGATGGTCCTCCACGTCAACAACTTCGCCAGAGCTCTCAGTGAAAATCAGTATTTGCTGGTAGAATTCTGTGAGTATCCATTCTGTAACACAAAACAGCCGACCCATCGCCGGCCAGGAGCCTTCTGAGAGGACATGGAAGACGTCTGGGTTCATTTACGGTACCCGACAGTACCAGTAGGAACATATGTAGATATAATACTGTATAAAAGTAATACTGACTCGCCTTCCCACCTCTCACCAGCTTATCATTCAGACAAGCCCATGTGACCTTGCTCCCGTCCAGATGTTGTGTTGGCCCAACTCTCCCACAGCCGACGGCCGCCGCTATCGGCGAACAGACGAGTGACTGCAATACGTTTGTGCAGATGCTCCTTGGTGTGGCCACTGCCAGCAGCTGGAACCAGCCTACGCCGAGGCTGCGGGGCGGCTGAGGGCCGAGGAACCCGCCATGCGCCTCGCCAAGGTGGACGCCGCAGAGGAGAGAGAGCTGGCTGAGGAATTCCACATCGACAGCTTCCCCCAGCTGAAGCTGTTCATCGACGGCGACCGGAAGCAGCCCGTCGACTTCACAGGTGAACGCACGGACACGCGCTTGTGATCGACACACTCCAGTGGGTGTTTGCTTTACCTGTAATTTTCCCAGTTTCACCTGTCTATCAGGTCTGAGTTTGTTTGACGAGAGAAACCGCGTCTTTTCATGTCCCAGCTCATTGATTATGGAAATGAACCTTTGCTTTTATTCTTCATTTCCAAACACCTGTCTTTGAGCTGTGGAGGAAGTCAGCCAATTTTTAGACTTTAAAATATGCAATGCAACACTGCAAGGCAAATTTTACCACTATGGAGAGAGTTGCGTGTTATTTCCCGCCCCACGTTTCCAGTCTTAATGCTAAGCTAAGCTAAATGTTGGCAGTATTATAGTTAAACTTCACTCAAATACTCACAGTTTCATATTTTAAAATAAATTATTTTTTTGGATTTGGCTGGTTTTACTTTTTTCATCCTGATAGACCCTAATGTTTTCGTGGTTGTGCGTTTGCCAGGTCAGCGGTCTCCAGAGGGGATCATCACCTGGATGAAGCGGCGGACGGGTCCCGGCGCTCCCGTCCTCGACTCTGCAGACTCCGCTGCTCGGTTCATCGATTCCCATAACGTTGCTGTCATTGGATTCTTTGATGTAAGTTTTAATCTGTTTTTCTCTGTCCTCACCAACAGTCAAGCTTCTCGGTTCATTTTTTATTTGCATGTGTTTTAGGATCTGGAAAGTGAGGCCGCTGCAGCGTTTCGACAAATGGCTTTGGACCAAAGTGGCTCTGAGTTCGCTTTGTCGGCGAGTCCAGAGGTTTTCCAGAAATATGAAGTAAAATCGAGCTCAGTGGTTCTCTTCAAAAAGGTAAACGAGACATGGAGTCAAGCGGTTCGTAGAAGCTGATACAAAGTCAGCTTTGCTGCCACCTAGTGTTCAAATTGATACACGATTTTGTCCTCATGCGTAGAGAGATGAAACTCTTCTAATAATAACTCTGAATCAAATCTGGACAAGCAATGTATGTGCGTGTATGTGTGAATGCGTGCGTGTGTGTGTGTGTGTGTGTGTGTGTGCGTGTGTGTGCTAGTTTGATGACGGCAGAGCAGACTTCGGGCTGCCAGATGACGGGAAGCTGGACAAAGGAAAGGTCATCGACTTCATCGCCGTTAACAGTCTGGAGCTGATTATCCCATTCAACCAGAAGGTAACACACACACACACACACGCACGCACACCGGCATGATCAATAAAATGATAAATGTAAACTTATATTAAAAGGATTCTGTCTGTGTTTTCAGACGTCACAAAAGATCTTCACCTCCAGCGTCCGCCTGCACGTCTTACTCTTCATCAACTCCACCGTGGAGAGTCAGACATCCCTGTTGGACGAATCCAAGACTGTTGCTCAAAAGTTCAAGGGCAAGGTAACGTGTGTGTGTCTGTGCGTGTGTGTGTGTGTGTGTGGTACACCCTCCTGGACTTCCTTTATCCTCGACTGTCTTGTCTTTCTTCGTCCCCGCGTCCAGATGCTGTTCATTTTGATCGACGTGTCTGACGTCATTCCCGAGGTGCTGACGTACTTTGGCGTGTCGACGAGCGACGCCCCCACGGTCCGCCTCATCAGCATGGAAACCAAAAAGAAGTACGCAATCAGCACCGACAACCTCACGAGCGGTTCACTGGCAGCGTTGTGCCAGGAGGTCGTGGACGGCACCGCCAAGGTAGTGGACGGACACACGTGCACGTTGCATGTTCAGACACATGCCGGCGCTGACGCGTGACCCGTCTTCTTCTGTGGTGCAGCCTTACTATAAATCCCAGGACGTCCCAGAGGACTGGAATAAGGGACCGGTCAAAGTCCTGGTGGGGAAGAATTTGGAGTCTGTTGCTTTTGACCCGACCAAAAATGTTTTTGTGGAGTTCTGTAAGTTTGTTTTTTGAATTGTAATTTAATTTAATTATGTAATATTTACAATAATACGTAAGAAATAAGTTGAGACGGTGCAGAGACAAGTAAGTGTAAAAAAAGGATATAACTTTAAAACAAGTCAGTTTTCCCAATTTTAAATCTTGCCACATACAGAATGAACCCTCGTACCTTCTGTTGTGTAGACGCTCCATGGTGCACTCACTGTCAGCAGCTGGCTGACATCTGGGAGAAGCTGGGTGAAAAGTACGCCGGCCACGATGACATCATCATAGCCAAGATGGACGCTTCAGCCAATGAGGCGGCGTTTTCTGAAATTGAATCATATCCGCAGATAAAATACTTCCCAGCTGGTGGTAAAGAGGTAAGGTACCCCCCCACCCCCACCTATGAGGACACAATGAGTTTGTCTTTCACTCGTCCTGCCTTCAGCACTCCTTTTTCTCTCCGTCATTCTGCAGGTGGTCGACTACCTTGGAGAAAGGAATCTGGAGACCTTTTCTAGGTTTTTGGATGCTGGAGGAGTGTTGCCCGAGGAGGAAGAAGACGGAGATGTGGGTGATGAGGAAGATGGTGAAGCTGGTGATGATGAGGTCTCTATTCCTAATGATGCTTTTGTATACCTTTAGCGTAAGTCTACTCCAGTCACCAGTTTGTCATTTCATTTACTCTCTTTCAGGAGACGAATAAGTCCACAGAGGTGCCGACCAATAAAACTAAAGACGAGCTGTGATGTCATTTTGGTTTTACAGCCAATCAGGAACAACAAAACATATTCCAGGTTTTCTAAATAGATGAATTTGGGTAACAAAATGTTTTGTACTTCGGATGAAATACTTTCTCCAAAGTGTCATGACTTGAATTCTACTTCAATTTATGTAAAACGTTTCTGTAAATGATCTTCAATACATGATCAATGTTATGAATAAAAGATTAAGGTTTTTTTCCATGAAAGAAAGGAACGGGATAAGTCAGGAGGAAGTGGATTGACAGATAAAAACCTTCATTTATTCTTCTCATTCCCGGTCGTCTGCTCTCATGAGTCCACGGCGTCGTTTTCTCAAAAACCACAGCAGAGCAAAGAAAACAACACACACACACAAACAAATGCAGGCACGCTAACATCAACATGCTAACACACCCACAAAGACAACGCTCGTCTGTTCATATTCAAATGTATATTGTTTAGCATGCTGAATCTGACATAACCATGGAACAAAAGTGGAGGAGAACATGAAGCCATAAAAGATTTCACCAAACTGATAATGACTCCAGCCCCATCAGTCTCAGCAGAGTCATCAGCCACCACCACCACCACCACCGCATCAGGATTGTTTGGACTGAGTGATTAAAAGTGATTGGAAGGTTTTCCAGTGAAGGAAACTTCTGGACTAAGGAGTGAATCCATGTTTTTCTTCTTCACTATCGAGGGCCCGGAGGACAGCCGCTTACCTCCAAAGCTTAAAGACAAATCTGAATGAAACTCATATCAGAGATTCACACAGGGGGTGGAGACGTTGAATTATTTGCTCAAGAGAACAGGAAGGGCTGACACTTTGAAGAAAATGTGCAGCCTTGGTGGAATTTTTCTCTGAGGGCATTTGTTGGTTCTATTTTTCATCTTAAAGTGTAAAAAAAACAAAACGTACGCTAAGCAAATATCTCAACACCGTTCCTTGGCAGTGAAACAAAAAGGTGAACAACGTGTTTGGAGCAGGTGAACAGGTAAGGAGGGTTAGGTTTCTCATCTATACGGGAAGCAGAGTGTTTCTAATTCCAGAGTGAAACAGGTATGACAGGCTGTGATGTCACCGACATGGTGGATGTTTTCACCTGCCAGCCAAGCTTCGTCCACGGAGAGACTGCTGTTCTGATTTCACTCCCACTTTGAGTGGAACGGAAAGACATTTGTTCTTTGCTCACAACACTCTTGGCAGAGGCCGACTGTGCCTGCTCGGATGGGATAGGGATTGGATGTATCATGTTTCGTTAACACAGGATTCTCATGTAAGTTAGCATTACTTAGCAACAGTCATCATGTGTGTCTAAACGGCTGATATTTGGTTTCATTTGACCCAATTTGAAGAAAATCTGTCGTTAAACAGCGAAGACGAATCACATTATTCCTGATTACTGCTCTGTCTATTGACGCTGGACTATTTTAACTTTAAAGATCTTATCACGAGTCGGGCCAGTCTACACACTTCACCTCATTGTAAAAATTAACAGTTAAAATAATTTGAAGTTTTTGAAACTGTCTATTTGAAGTTTTTTTTCAGGGCAGTAGTAAGAGGAGGACACGACAGTTATTCTCTTATTTCAACCATGAAAGTTGTTGA
This sequence comes from Brachionichthys hirsutus, assembly GCF_040956055.1. Lineage (NCBI taxonomy): Eukaryota > Metazoa > Chordata > Actinopteri > Lophiiformes > Brachionichthyidae > Brachionichthys > Brachionichthys hirsutus. The sequence goes on from NC_090913.1 coordinate 11,043,416, forward strand.
GAATAAAAGTGTTACACTTAAGAAGTATGTGTATATATATATATATATATATATATATATGATATATATGATATATATGTATATATCTTTCTGACTGTATTTTAAATCTGTGTTTTTTTGACACTGTCACTTTAAATCGATAAACTTCCCGCAGGTAAAAAGTCAGACGCATACCTTTGCATTATCTTACCTCTGAAAGGGGACATTTTTATCTTTAACTTCTGAATGGTAGTGATACGGTCGACAGTGATGGGGGAGGAATTCAGAGCCTTTATTTAAATAAAACCAGTAAAACTACAGTGGAAGAAATTTACTCAAACATTATGGAGGCCGTGGTTGCTGTCCGGATTTACTGCTATGTGCCTCTGGCTTAGAATCACGGTTTGTGTTGGACTTTACTCCTGCAGTTGTATATTTGTCTATAATACTATATATATTGTGTTCTTAATGTCACATCATGGTCTTTTATTGTTGTCTTTTTAGCAGTTTCCTGTTTTATTTCGGAGCTTTTCTTCCTCTCTCATTTTCCGTTCTCGTGTATTTCACTTATTTACCGTCTCGTGTGTATTTATTGTTGTGTTTTTGTACGCGTCTTTCTCTTCTCCGCGTTTCCTGCGCAGTGATTGGTCTGATTGTTTGCACCTGTCACTGCTTGGCTCCTCCTCCCGGTCCAACCTGTTTCCCATTGTCTCATCTCCCAGTATCTCCAGTCCGCTTGATGTTTTGTCATATTTGGCCAACATTTCTAAAACTGCAAAAATATATTAATTTTTTTACCAACTTCTATACTTCCAAGGTAAAGAATGAACTTCACCATAACTTGACAGTCAAACATTTCACATTTAAAACTTCTAAGTAATCTTGAAGCAGAAATAATAACGCTGAGGATGCTTTTGTGAATTCTTTCTATCCCCAGCCCTCGTCTGACTGGATGGTCTCCTGATGGAACCTCCTCCCTATGAAGATGCCGTTCTCCATCCTCCTGCTTCGCCGCCTCAAGTATTTTCTATCCTTCCTCCCCCCTCCTATGATGCCTCCTGCTCCACACCGCCTCCTTCTTATGTGGAAGCAGGTGAAATGAAAGAGTGAAATGCGATGCTCGTCTACGTCTCTACACTTCTGTCAATGCCGCACGCATCAAATATTAAATGTTCTCTTTGATTTAATCTCCTCTTTGGTACCAGTTGGCGCTTCAGAGATTGTCGATACAACGGTCTCGACCCAACCGCAGGCCGTTCATATCCGTTGTGACCGCCTGACAGAGAGCCCAGGTTTGGTTCGCTGCCCGTTCTGCCAGCGCATCGTCACCACTAAAGTCGCCTTCAAGCCCGGGAGCCATAGCTGGTTCTTGTGTGTGATTATCGCACTTTCTGGGTGAGGATCAAGCACGCATGTTTGATATCAGAATGCTGAGTCATCTGTGCGAGCGCGTCCCGGCCTGACTCTGTCTCATTTTCAGGTGTTTCTGGGGCCTCTGCTTGGTTCCATTTTTTACTGAAAGCACCCAGGATGTACATCATTCCTGCCCCGAGTGTAAAAGACATCTGCACACGGTCCCGAGAGCAAACATGGCTTGACCACCTCCTTATTTTTGTGATCTAAGCTTTTTGTTAATATATATATATAGATATAGATATAGATATTACAAACTGAACATGAAGATGGGCGGAGTAGCGGTTGATGCAGTTTGAAAGGTTTCCACGGATGGATTCATGCTCCTTTCCTGCTACAAAAACTCACTGGGAATTCCACCTGCCCTCAGCTGATGGCCGCTTCCCGTTTTCCTTAACGGCGGGATCCAACCGTTCTGCGGATCATCGTGTTCTGACCTAACGGCACCAGATGTGTTCATCAGGACTCGGGTGTGACGCTCGGAATTCATTTATAGTGTTTATATGAGGATGAAGAAATGGTATGAAAAACATGGTGGCTGGTTGTTTCTGCCATGTTCCATTTTAAAATGCCTGCAATGTGAATCAAAGGAAGAGAAGGGTAATTATTCTGCCACCTGATAAGGAGCTACGGGCAAATGTCCTCCTGTGGGCGTTATCGTACTCTGAGCAGGTCTGGATCTCGTTCCAGTGAATAATCAGCAGGATTCTATGAGGGCGGGCGAGGCCTCTAAAAGAATCCACAAAACAACGAGTGACAAAATATGACTGTAAATGTTTGATTTTAACATGTAAAATATTTCAGGGGAGAAATTCATTCGCAAACTAATTTATCTGTAAAAATGAAAATTGTGTGTTTTTTTTATTTTTATAATGATTCATGCAAAATGTGCAGCGTTTATGTCAACAAAGCAAATTATTTCCCTTTTCTACATCATAAATTTTCCTTTCTTTCCACCTTAAGAAGACATTAAAAACGGTATCCAAGCGTAAACATGGTCAAAATGTTAATTATCACTGTCTTGATAATAGGGAAATAAACTTTATTATAACACCTGTGTGCTAACACCATAGTAATATAGGTTGTGTGTTTTTGTGCTTCCATTTTGACCTTGTTCAGGCTGAATGTTTTAGACAAAGGGCATTCAGATATATGAACAGCAGCCAATAGCAGATTTACAGCAGGGTTCAGATAGGAAAGTTAATCAGCAACAGGCCGGTGGGCCTGCAGATAACAAAAAGCATTTTCAACGAGCAGCTCAGCACCGATAGGCGAACGCACACGAACCCATCAAGCCTGGGTCCAGTTTGTCGGACGGTGGGAGAAGATGGCCGCCATGAGGAGAGCGTTGCTGCTGACTGCGATGGCCTTCTGTCTTTCCGCGTTTGTCGCCGCTGACGCGCAACCTGGCGGAGATACATCGGCCCCCGAGAAGGACGGAGTTTTGCAGCTGGCGAAGGGGAACTTCCAAAGGTCGCTGAGGAAACACAAGCAGCTGCTGGTGTACTTCTGTGAGTTCCTGATTTGGACCTACGTGTTTAAAGCGTATTCATATTCCTGATTGATTCCTAACCGCGCGCGTGTGTGTGTGTGTGTGTGTGTGTGTAGATGCTCCTCTGTCTGGAGACAGCCATCGAATCATGGCAGCGTTTGAAGGCGCGGCTGCAGAGCTTCAGGGGTCAAAGGTCAAACTGGCGGTGGTCGAGGTGACGAAGGAGAAGGACCTGGCTAAAGAACTCAATGCGACGGGTCTCCCTGCGATCAGGCTGTACCTCTCTGGAGACAAACAGAACCCCGTAGAATGTCCTGGTACGAGTGAACAACAGCTCACCACGATGTGAACACGAATCAGTGTCACGGAAATCTTTTTTATTCCTTATTATTATTTTTGCTCTTCTTCAACAGAGGTCGAGTCTTGTGTAGTTTGTGTAATAAATATTTGTTTTCCTATGTTGCAAGTTCCTCAGAGCTCCGCCTCCATCTTGACCTGGCTGAAAAGGAGGGAGGGATCTGCTGCTGACCTCATCGCTAATCTGAGCCAATCAGAGGCCTCAGAGGACCTGACTGTGGTTGGGTTCTTTAAGGTTTGATTTTTACGGCTGTCTGTTGATGTTATGGCTGTAATCAATTGTCTAATCAGTTTGTGTGTGTGTGTGTGCGTGTGCGTGCGCGTGCGTGTGCGTGTGTCCAGGACCTAAACCACACGTATGTCCAGGTGTTCTACGCTGCAGTGATTGACCTTCCAGATATTAACTTCGTTGTCACACAGGACAACGAAGTCATCGATAAACACAGTCTGACACACGACGTCGTATTTCTGCTCAAAAAGGTACTCTGGCGGAAGGTGTGAGCATTTTAAATGTAGTTTTGAGTCTTTAAAATGTCTGCACCGTCCTGGGGACAGACTAATTACCGGACGTAGCAGAGTGAATCCTGAAATCACAGTGGTGCATTCAGGAACCTGCAGACGTACACATCCGGACAGTTTAGATGGGGTTTAATTCACGAATGCAAATGTGTGTGTGTGTGTGTGTGTGTGTGTGTGTGTGTGTGTGTGTGTGTGTGTCTGTGTGTGTCCGCTGCAGTCTAAGCTGATCCAGGCTTACAAAATGACGCCCCAGACATCCAAAGAGGAGCTGATTGTTTTTATCATTGTGTACCAGATGGATCCCGTCACCGAGTACACAGGAGAGGTAGAGCATCACGAACATTTATAAAGCATATAAACCTAAAGATGCACATGTTAAATATTTATATATATATTCCATTTTTTTCTATTTCTTAATATTGTAATTCTATTTTCTAAAATGATCTTGATCGAGGGGGTTGGGCTAATGAATGAATGATCTGTTATCAGAATCAGAGGCCTCTCCGCGACTCCTTCGTGCTGTTTATTATAGAAAGATATCAGGATATCCTCTCTCTCTCTCTCTATCAGACAGCCGCTCAGATATTGGCGTCGCCCGTGTTAAACCACGCCCTTCTGTTTGTCAACAAAAGCTCTGCAGACTTTACAGAGATCTACTCTGCCTTTAACGGTGTGGCAGAAACATTCAGGTTGAGGGTAAGAACCAGACACGTTTCCAACAGCAAGCTGCCGTCATCAGCCTTCACCTGTGAGTGTGTGTGTGTGTGTGTGTGCGCGTGCAGATTTTGTTCGTGTTGGTGAACGTGGACGAGTCTCGTAACGGCAGGCTGATGGAATACTTCCGGGTTCGGCCGTTTGAGGCTCCTCTCATCCGACTGGTCAACCTGACGGACCATGTGACCTATCACCTGCCCTCCGACACCCTGGGAGTGGAGACCATCAGACAGTTCTGCCTGTCTTACCTGGATGGCACGGCTAAGGTGAACTTGCATTTCATTAGCGCCGTGGCGTGAGGAGCTCGGCGTAAATAACGTTTTTTGACGCGAACAGCCGAAAATGCAGAGCGAGCCGATTCCTGAAGGTTGGGACGAGCAGCCGGTGAAGGAGCTGGTGGGAATGACGCTGGAGAAGGTCGCCTTTAACCCCGACAGGACTGTCTTCGTCCTCTTCTGTAAGTAAAGACCTTATTTTGTCTTTGTGCTCTCCTGCAAGGCTTTTCATTTGCATGTTGTGTTCGGATTTTGCACAAGGACCTGAAAAAGAGAGAATCGGGTGGGGGAGGTCGTATAGAGGTCATGCCAGGCAATAGCTGGCGCCGTGACCTTTCCAAATCAACGGCACAATGAGGTCACGGCTGCGGGGTTCAAATCTTAAGCATTAAACCCAACAATGAATGCGTATTTCAGATCTTCCCTACGCCCAGGAGTCCCGCTCGCTGTTTCCTCTGTGGGAGGGGCTAGCCGAGGCCGTGAAGAAGCGAGAGGATGTGGTCATTGCTCGTATCGACTCTTCGGCCAATGACATCGACATGTCAATGCAGGGCTCCTCCCCGTCGCTCTGCCTGTTCCCTGCCCTACACGCCGAGAGAGTATGCGTCCCGTCGCCCTTCGTTCATGACGCCAGACTCTGAGCGCTTCGGCTTTGTGTGATTTTGTCGTGCGTTTTGTGCGTCCTGTCAGGCCGTGGTTTACACCGGTAAGAAGAACTTGAAGGACTTGATGACGTTCTTAGATGAAGAGATGGAGAAAGCAAAAAAAGACAGAGTTCAGGTGAGGATCTCCTTTGTGCCCCCCCCCCCGTTTGACAGCTGCTCTCTATATTCCTGTTTAAAAATAAACGTCCCTCTTCTGTGTTTTCCAGGAGGACGAAGACAGGAGGAAGTACATCGAGGCCGCGAAAGCTGAGGAGGAGAAAAAAGCCAACGAAACCAAAGATGAGCTTTAATCCCAAAACGATGTATCTGGTGTGTGTGTGTGTCTTTGTGTGTGTCTTTGTGTGTGTCTTTGTGTGTGTCTTTGTGTCAGTTCTCCAGAAACAAGCTTTCATTAACTGCATTAAAGCCTATATTTAAAATTGATGTCTCTGAATGCATCATGTCTCTTCTTCATTCTTGCCGTATCGGATCCACCTGAAAGGGTTTGACCTCTAATAAACTCCTCCCTGGGTCGAGAGCCGCCCCGACACATTTCATCAAAATCACGTTTTGGACAAACAAATTAACAGCATAGGTGATGCATCACCCCCAAATCTGATTGGTGGAAGTGGAACACATAGTATATCTTGAATATTTGGGACCCCCCCCCACCTATCTCTAGATTATAATCTGTTTGAACATCTTTGGTTTTCCCAACAGCATCACACAACATTATAATCGTGATAAGAATCCTGAAATATCAGACAAACGTCTCCTTCGGGGTAAAACATCCTGTCAAGAGATTTAAACATTTTAAAAATAAAATCGATTAAATTGATTAAAATAAATAAATAAATAACGTCTTTAGAGTTGGAACCGGGAACGCGCGCCGACGGTTCATCGCGAGGTGACGCCGGAGAGCTGCTGGCGGTGACGCGGCGTGACTTCATCCGGATGCTGGAGGAGGACGCCGCCGCTGCGCGCAGCTCTCTGGCCGACTCTCCTCCTCCTCTCAGCCGACACCTGGCAGCAGCTGGTCGGAGGGATGGAGCGAGCGGGCGCGTTCGGCGCGGCGAGGGCCGGGGCGGTCCGTTTCGACCCCGTCGCCTTCTTTACGCATCCCCGGACCATCCTCAGACTGATGTCGTGGGTAAGCGCGTCCTCTGCATCAATGGACGGGCCTCTCTGTCTCTTTGTCTCCAAACCGCGTCAGGATTTGTAGAAACGGATATTTCTATATGAAAGCCTCCTGATTTCTCTCTTTGGATGGGCGTGATGAACGTTTATATGATGCAGCCGCAGGCTGGAGCTCGTTAACACATGTTTATCTATAAGTTCCCGTTAACCGGGGATGCTGCGCAGCTGCGAGTCACCATAACGCATGATCCAACAGAAGCTCATAAAGACTCTTCCGTGTCTGCGTGTCCTAAAAAAATCCAATCAGGTCAACGTGTCATAAAACACAGCTAAAAATGAATTCACACTTAAAATCAGAAAGCAGTGTTTTTCACATTCACACCGGAAGCCTGCTTTATACACCGAGTACCGTCTTTATACACCGAGTAGCGGCTTTATACACCGAGTAGCGGCTTTATACACCAAGTAGCGGCTTTATACACCGAGTACCGGCTTTTAGGGTTATATCATTTGATGAATGTTTGTGTGATGATAAAATATTAAATAAGTTGTTGTGGTATTAGAAATCAACTTCAATTATTGGAAAAGTCTGGATTAAACTTTATGTTAAGAGAAAAAAAATAAAATAATTGAAACAAAATTTTATATTTTTTAATATGTATATTTCTTCTATTTTTAATGGGTTCATCTTCCAGTAGTTGTCAGCCAATCTTAACTTGATTCAATATTTTCATTAGAACTCAATTTATTAATTCAAGAACTTAATCCAGCAGTATTTCTTTTTTTCTTTTTTTTTTATCAAAACAGCCCTTTCAAAATAAAACACCTTTTGATTTTGCATATTTATTAATTACATTTTTGATTACTTGATCTTCACCTGTATTCCAGATTAGCTACCCAGAAACTAGCTCCACATTTGAAGGCTATAATACATAATACAGATATATTGTGAAATCTTCTACCATTACTTGTATTTTACTAAAAAAAAAATTCATTGATTTGTTCCTCAGAGGGCAATTTCTAACTGTAGTCTGCCGCCGGTCACCGCGTGCGCATGCGCCCAGGCAATGTAGGTGAAGTGCCTTGCCTAAGGACACAACGACAGTGTACACATGTGCCTGAGCCGGTGATCGAACCGCCAACCTCTCGACCATAGGACGACCCTCTCAACCACCTGCGCCACCATCGCCCCGCAGCGTACTCCTGCATAAATAAATGATCAGAGTATCCTTTAGCCACTGCAGGCCAGCAAAATACAAAATATGACTCTTTAACTGGATTTCAATTTTCATTTTTAGTAAATGTGATTAATATTTTCTAGACTAGCCTATAATTAAATTCATCAACAATCCATGATCATATAGGGAAAATGTAATCCAGATGTCCAACCAATGGTTGAAAACTCTCAAATGTATCAGGCCGTGAGATAGATAAAGAGAGATTTAGTTGGGCTACCTTGAGGGTGGGAGGGATTGTTTGGATTGATGGTGGGATTCAAACTACAGGTCAGATTTCCATACATTTTGGTGGAGGGGCGGTGCATTCTGTTTATGCGTGATTTGCATGAACCAATAAAAGGAATCCTTTCCATGCATGCTTCCCTGCAGGTTTTCTCCATGGTTGTATTCAGCTGCATCGTGAATGAGGGATACATCAACATCGGCAGCGAGCGATTGCTCTGCGTGTTCAACAACAACGCCGACGCCTGTAACTACGGCATCACCCTGGGCGTGGCCTGTTTCCTGGGCAGCATCCTCTTCCTCATACTGGACATTTACTTTCCCTCCATCAGTAATATCCGAGACAGAAGACGGGCTGTCCTGCTGGACCTCGGCTTCTCAGGTACAAGTTAAAACAAAGCTCGCTGAAGTAAGACATAATCAGGATGGAGTTCGTTTTAAAAGAGATTTCTATGACGATGCACGATCACCTGTACTGACTCCTCTTTGTCCCCCTCCAGGTCTTGCCTGTTTCCTGTGGTTTGTTGGTTTCTGCTTTCTGGCCAATCAGTGGCAGGCAACCTCTCCAGATGAGCTGCCATTGGCCCAGGGTTCAGACGCCGCAAGAGCCATTATTGCTTTCTGCTTCTTCTCCATCCTTACTTGGGTCTGTATGTTTAACTTTTGGGTCATGGTTCTGGATCTCTTAGGTCAAGCTGTGGATGCACTAGACAATTTCCAGGTGTAAATTTGTAAGGATGTTAAAGTTATATTTCCTCTGAATTATGACAGCTGCTACGTGAGAAAACTTCCAGCCAGGCGGAGACTTACTGATTTATTATCCGCAGTTCCAAGGAGCCAGTTAAAACAATTTCAGCGCACAACATGTGGCGGCCTTTCGTCTAACTGTCAGGTGGCGAGTGCTGGATGGGCTGTAATCATGTTAAGGTTGCACAGTATCTAATGGCAGGTCTGTTCTAGTCCATCGTGTCATTTCTAAATTATCAGAGGATGAAGAAGGTGAAAATATTGACTTCCACCGGGGATGATGTTTGTTTACCAGTGAAGAGAATTTTCTCCCATTATCCCACAACAATGTAAACGACATCTTCATTGTTCTGAGACTGAGCGCCTTTGATTCCGTACTTATGGTTTAAACAATAGACGGAAGATGCAATTCAGAGGGAGCCTCGGTTAGAGATTAACAAAGGATCCAAATATGACTCTCAGCGCAGGGGGAATAAATGAAAAGGATTATAATGAGATTATAGAATAATTAAGGATCACAATGGGTCTGGAGCTAAAATGTGGAGTAATTTGACACGCTGGATTATGTTTTAGGCCGGACTAAATTGATGCAAACAGCGAACCCTGAAGGAAGAACCAACGTCTCACAAGGTTCCTAAAGTCCACGCTATGCATGTGGATATTTATGGTGTCCAAAAGAAACTAGACCCTATGGTGTCACCATTGGGTCAAAATGTCACATTTTCATTACTTTATTTAGCTTCTGCTAACTCTTGTGTGTGTTTTGTGTCGCTAACAGGCTGTTCTGACGCTGAGCGCGACGCGCCGCTTCTTGACTGGCAGCAACACAAATCTGTTCACGTGGCAACACCTGGATCCCATGCCCAGCAACGCTCGCGCAACACCTTACCCCATCGCCAACGGGGCTACCATAGTAACCACCAACCCCTATCAGGCGCCGCCCTTCACCGAAACCCTGGACCCCCAGAAACTCACCCAGCAGAGACCCATGGCTCCGGCCTTTTAAGGACAGCCGGGGGACAAGGTGTCAGCCCAATGACACACGCACACACGCACACACGCACACACGCACACACACACACACACACGCACACACACACCTTGGCTGCATGAAGTGCAGATTAACATGGACTAGATCCGTGATGATGCTCCACCTGCCTTTGAAACGGATACAGGGAATTATGCAGGACAAGTGCAAGCTGGCCTCAATCAGTCTGACCAATCACAAACCGCCCTGCAGACCTTTGGCTTCCCATTGGTTGACAGAAATGTAGCTTATCCAATAGATTCTGACGAATCTAGTAGCCTCCCAGAAATTGGTTCCAGTATTGGACAAGGCCACAAACGCAGGACAGCTTAATGCATTCCGAATGTTTCCATGTTAAATATTCATGTGATTAAATACTTTAGTGTGACATGCTGACGTGATGAAATTAAAAAAACAAAACACCACCATTGGCTGTGAGTAATTGTATTAAAATCCAATAAAAGTGTGCTGGGGGTAAACAGAGTGACGTGTCTGCCTTTGTTTGCTTAATTTCCTTTTTGATTCTTGTAATAAACACTTCTTAATATAATTTAAGTGTAGAGACAACGTTCCGAGAACGTGTTATGGGCATTAATCAGCAAGTGCTGAAGGATCGTATTTGGATGGCGTACTTGAGTTGAGTTGAGTTCATTAGCAGAAGTGAGCAGCAGCTGTGCGCTTTATTTTTGGATTAAGCGGCTCATGTTGAAGGATGGTGACCCCTTTTAAAAAAAAACAACAACTCTAGGACAGATTCACACACGAGGTTAGAGAGTCAAATGAAAGTCAGACAGGATGCGGTTTTATTCCAGCACTGTCCAATAGCGTAGCTGCAGGGGAGCTTCCTGTATATCACTCCCTGCAGGAACATTCTACAAAATGATCAACATCCTAAAATGCTAACATCATCATGCATCATCCATCCTCATCGTCACCAGCAGATAAACCGACATTCAACATCGTAGAAATTCATCTCTGTGATTCTCATATCATCGCTGCTATGTTATTAAAATATAAATCTTAGTTATACACACCTTCATCTCACCTGAATAAGCCCTTCTCTACATTTAGCCTTTGCTTAAATTTCACCTTGCAGTGAAGAAGTCTTCAAACAGCAGGAGGAGGCGTGCCAGCTCCAACTCCGGACAGCAGGGGGCACTCTACCTCTCTGCAGACTTCTGGTCACATGCCTAACAGAACTACCTCTACCCTGAGAATACTAAGAGGACAGGTGGATGGACGTTTGTGTGGGTGGGGTCAGGGAGGAGCGAGGTAGAAACAGCTAAACCTCAGGCGACACTACGTCATTTCAACCGAAATGCAAATTCATTTTTCTGACTGATGCATGGGAGATTTCTGGAATATCAAAAATCTCCATCTTTGCTTTGGCCTGGAAAGACTGAGAATAATCCACCAGTAAATAGTGAACAACAAATCGAGGTACAAAAAAAGAGGACTTTTTGGAGGATTAAGTCTACTAAAAATGGCCTGCAGTGAATAAATGAGGACAATTATAATCAGAATCTCTTACATTTAAAATTCTTTATCATCTTTAACATTTGAGGTTTATTAAATATGATATTTCCTCACCACAAAACACAAAAAGAATAGACTCACTAGCTCCTTCGTGCTACATCTGTACGCCGGCGCACTCAAACGGCCCGGTCAGCATCTTGATCCATACTTAACCCCCTCAGGTAAAACTAATCTGGAACGCCAATCAATGCTTGATGTGAAAGGAGGGGCAAAAGGAGGCGAGCAAGCGGGGAGGAGGTCGGAGGGGGAATAAACACAGCAGGGGACTAACTAAACGAGGATAATGATGGAGGGAAGGGAAACATCTCCTCGTGAGAGCCTCAAACTCTCGCACAGCCCGACGGTTCTGCCCAAACGCCCTGTGGAGATCTCCTGATTGGACGCTACGAAGCGAAAGGCGGGGCCCAAAACCGGAGACAAGGTATCCGTCCTGTTTTGGATTGCGGCTCCCGCCGTTTCCGTTTGCCTCGGCAGCACTTTAAGCTCCGCCTCCACCGTAAAGGACTAACCAATCCAGTGTCACCGAGTCCGTTTAGTCGTCCACAGAACTTCCCTCTGGTTCATTGGGACAGAGGGGCGTGGCGTCGAACGACAGAGTCCGCCTCCTCAGCTCCACGCTGCTGTCCGTCAGCTGTGTCGCCATAGCGACCAGTGGATGGCTCATCCTCTGCTTCCTGCTCCTGCACAACACTGGAGACACTGAACGGCTGAGGCGGCTCCGGTGCTCCCTGGGACTTGGCGGGAGGTGTCTAGTGAGTTGTGCGTGACCAGAACTGTTCATTTGTCTGACTTCCTCATCGGTGCCATCCGACTGCAGGCAGGGTTCAGGGTCCAGATCATGGCTGGCGGCTCTGGGGGTACAGAGCGGCGCCGATAGTTTGGATTCCCCACTGGGGACTTTGAGGCTGGACAGACTTTGCAGGCTACCGGGCCTCGTCTCCACATCTGCCTCCGGCTGCAGGTCACAGCTGGCCCGCCCGGCTGCTGGTTCTTGCCCAGCGGTTTCGCTGGGGCTCCGGCTCCGACATGAGATGACCCTCTGGGGGTGTGTGCATTTCAGCGTGTGGACGCTGGAGGATCGTTGGCGTGGCGGGGCGGCGGCGGCGGTGGGAACGGCGAGGGAGGGCTCCGCCAGATCGTCTGCTGACTCGTTCTGATCCAGAGAGTCAGAACGCACGGCCTCCTGCAGACACACAACAGCAAACGATGACACAAACTGCAAAAAGCTGTCTGTGGAACCGGACCGGGCCGGACCGGGCGATAACACACAGGTGTTTATTTAATTACTTTTGTAAAAGATAACATACACATTTTGTATGTATCGGTCACTAAATAACTAGTTTTGTATAACTTGTCTGTATATTTTAAAACAAAATATGATAATATAATTATTACTTAATTTGTAAAACAAGACCAGGTTGCGGTAATGAGAAGGCCATGTCGGTGGTGTTGCGGTGGATGATAGTGGTGTTGCGGTGGATGATAACGGTGTTGCGGTGGATGATGATGGTGTTGCGGTGGATGATAGTGGTGTTGCGGTGGATGATAAACGGTGTTGCGGTGGATGATAGTGGTGTTGCGGTGGATGACAGTGGTGTTGCGGTGGATGATAGTGGTGTTGCGGTGGATGATGAACGGTGTTGCGGTGGATGATAAACGGTGTTGCAGTGGATGATAGTGGTGTTGCGGTGGATGATAAACGGTGTTGCGGTGGATGATAAACGGTGTTGCGTTGGATGATAAACGGTGTTGCGGTGGATGATAATGGTGTTGCGGTGGATGATAATGGTGTTGCGGTGGATGATAGTGGTGTTGCGGTGGATGATAAACGGTGTTGCGGTGGATGATAATGGTGTTGCGGTGGATGATAGTGGTGTTGCGGTGGATGATAATGGTGTTGCGGTGGATGAGTGACAATGAACGTTTATGCTCACGTAGCTAGTACATGATGTGCTACCTAAACTATTCTTAGCTGTTTATGTTTAGACCATAATTGGGTATATAATAATAATAAATAGAATCATTAACTTCTTTTTTTTAACTTCAAAACTTCACGTTTCGGTAATGAGAACTAAAAAGTTGTGTAGCTACTTAAACATACAAACTTTGAAATTATATCTGCAGAGATAAAAAAAAAAAAAAAAAACTGCTTACCTGGAAGCCATCTTGAATGTTACAGTCAATACTGTCCCCTCCAACAAAATTCCTTTCAAATGTAAGCTTCTTGAGGACTTAAACAATGATTAAAAATTGTTGCGGAGAATGAGAAAATGAGTCTTAGACACATTTTTATTCCTTGTTATTTTCACTAACTTTACTAATATTCTTCAACTGTTTATAGTATAACATGCACTAAAGTTTACTCTTTTTTATCTTTCTTAATTACTAATATTTCCATCTCATAGAACCCAAATCCAGTTATGGACACGTTGCGGTAATGAGAATTTTACCCTTAAATGTAAAGAAAAACAACAAAATTTATATGTATTATGGTAAATTTAAATCATGAGCAAATAGTACATTAAGAGATGTCTATAATGGCACCCTTATTATTTTGATAGCATTAAGTTTTATAATCAAAATGCTTTATGCCACCTTGTTAGTCTGGTTTCGCGAGAATCACCCACCTGTCTCCGTAACTGTCTGAAGGATGCTGGTCTCTTCGGGTCGGATCGGTCCGGAACGTAGGAGGGGCTCAGCATGTTTCTGTCCAAACTGTCTTCAGGGCTCGGCCAATGAGGCGGCTGCCTGCCAGAACTGTAGGTGGGGCTGAGCCTGAGCGATGAATGTCTGTCTATGCTGTGGCTGGACATGAGTTTGGGTCTGTCCGTGCCGGGGTCCGGGTGGAGACGGTAGCCGTCCATACTGCGAGTGGAGCTGAGTCTGTGTCTGTTTATGCGGCGGGCCGGGCTGAACCTGCAGCCATCGATGCTGTCAGCCGGGCCGAGCCTGTGTGACGAGTGTCTGTCGATGCTCTGGGAGGCGCTGAGGCAGATCTTTGGCCTAAAGATGCGTCCAGAGCCCAGTGAAACGTGGCTGATCGCCGGCAGAGCTCCCGGAACCTGAAGCAGCGAGCCGGCGCCGCTGGAGCCCAGAGATGACACGGAGCCTGAGGAAAAGAACCAGAAGTCCAATTCAAAAAGAAATATTAGCATAGTAATAAATAACAGATGGATCTAATGGTGGTTGTATCCACACCATCGCTCTTACTCTTCGGGGGAGGGGGGTAAAGGAACCTCATGTTCCCGTGCTGGACTCACAGTGGAGCATTAAACGCGCATTAATGCTGCACAGAATTGCTGTTTTGAGGTTCCCTGTTTGATTTGAGAAGCAGAAGTAAAATTCTCTCTTCCTGCCTTGGTGTTTTCCATCCTGATGGGTTGTCAGCTCCGCCTCTGCTCCCTTCATTCAGTCATTTCCTCTTTGCACCTCGTCAGGCTTTGCTCTTCAGGCTTCTGATTCCCGCGTGCTGCTCGACAGAGCTCGTCTTATTGGACTTCCTTATTCGGATCTGACCTTCGCCTCGCCATCCGGCGGGGATTTTTTTTTCTTTTGGATGTTTATGTGAATAATTTAACTGAGCTACTTCAGCTCTGCTTCCAGTGTCTGCCTCTTTTCACTCTTGATTCCAAGCAGTTTTATCAAATCAAAATGACATATTTGTTATTATTTGAACTGAATAATCTTTTTTTTCCCCGTTTCCCAGGCAGAATGAAAGGTTTTATACAAGATTGTTAAACCTGTTTTGTGTCATATTGTATAAATCTTTATAACGGTGATTATTGTCATGCTTTATGGCCATTTTTAATTTTTGTCATTTATCTGATTTTCTCTGTGTTTTATTTAATTAAAGTAAAGTTGGGATGGGACAAATAGCAGCGGATCAAAAAGGTTACTCATGTGCTATCCCGAATATTAAAACCTCCCTATAATAACAATGGCTGTTGCTTTACAGAAGCAGACCTCCACCGTCTTCTACGCTATTTATGGCAGCAACGACCGGTTAGCGGCTCCAGCACAGTAAAAGCTGTTCCTCCACCTAATTGCTAAAAACAGCAGAATTACCTGAGTAGCTGTAGCCGCAGTGGGCCTCGTGGCCAATGGGAGGGTAAGGGGAGCATCTGAGTGGCTGAACAAAGCTGTCGCTGGGGAGAGACAGCATGCGTCCCATGCTCAGCAGGTTGCCATGGGAACACTCCTCATCCTCAACCTGCACCTGGCATATGAGATCATCCCCGCCGTCACCGTGACTGTCACCTTAAATACACAAGAAGTCTGTATGTGCACTCTGTCCGTTACCTGCACAGGTGTGTCGGCGCTCGGCCCCGGCTCTCCGCCCAGATTTGCGTTGCTGAGGCGACGGCTGGCCTCCTCCCTCTCCCTCATCTCCTCCCGCTCCTCCATCTCCTCCAGCTGCGCCTCCTTGTTGCTGTCCTCCAGGTGCTTCATGAGAACGGCCACGACCACGTTGACCAGGACGAACTGAGCGGTCAGGACGAAGGTGACGAAGTAAATGGGGGAGATGAGGGGGAGGTAGCTGAGGCAGTGGCGATCCCGTGGGTGACACTCTCTCAACGTGTCCTTGACGGCGAGAATAAAGAGAGGCGATGAAGCGGAAATGAGGGAAAAGTCCTAATAGATAAAGGATTTAAGGATTGTTTGGGTTTATTAAGCCGCCGTGGCGCACTTCCTGTGCTCTCCAACAGACGGAAACGTTGCTCTGAGCGTGAAAAGATTGTCACGCCAGGATAACACGCTCTCCTGACGCTCTATTGTCAGCAGCTTTTAGTCTGTCATAAAGACCGCGATCCCTTCTCTTCCTCTCACAAAGCAACGCTCTCAGACACAAACACGGGCCTCATCCCTCTATCTGCCTAAAACTCCCACGTTAGCTGCGGAGGGAAAGGAGAATAACCTTCATAATCCCATTCCAGTTGTCCCCAGTAGACACCCGGAAGAGCGTCAGGAAAGCCATGCCGAAGTTGTCAAAGGTAGCGTGGCGGCTAAGACCCTCGCATGGGTTTTCTTCCGAACACTCTGAAAGGGGATGAAGAGAGCAGAAGTTAGAGGCAGAGGTGTGAGAAGAGAGGAAGACGAGAGGACAGGAGGAAGAGGATTGTCAGTCGATTAGAATGCCGATTCTAAATAAGCATAATTAATGAATGTAACGCAACAAAATTGATGCATGTTACGTAATCCGTGGAAAATCTCATCAGTGTCCGCTGACACGCGCACACGCACACACACACACACATCCGGCACTGATTTACAGTGTGTGCATGCAAACTCACGTGCTCGCTCACGCACATGCATGCACGTACACGCACGCACACACTAACCCAGTTTTCCAAAGAGCTCAACTCCCAGAGCTGCATAGATGAAGAACAGCAACATGAAGAGCAGACCCAGATTCCCCACCTAGACTCACACACACACACACACACACACACACACACACACACACACATATATACAATATATGATACACAGAAAAAACACACACACCGTATACATGGAGAGAAACTCAAACATGCAAGCACAGAGAGAGAGAGCGAGAGAGCATAGATAAAGAAAGCTTTATTGCATTGGAGTTGAAGAGAGCTTTGATTATACCTGGACTTGGATCATGTCTTTCACAGGTTGTTCCTGGAAACATGCCGGTTTATTTCACCGTTGCCACAACACCAGAACTTTGATTTAAGATACGCACGGCAGCAAAGAGAAGTCGCAGGCACACGGAGTGAGATAATGTGATGAAGAGCCAGCAACACGGTGAAAGAAGAGGAAGAAGAAGAAGAGTGTAGCTTTGCTGTAGATTGAACGGAGTCCATCTGTTTGGCACCTTTAAATGTGGCGTTGTGTCATTTTAAATAAAAGCACAGAAGCGTCGATGCTCAGCAGAAAGCGCTTTGCAGGGATTCGTCTCCATGGAGTCTTCTAATTGGATGATGAATGAACCTATTGACGGACACCAGCGCAAACATCTGGGTTAGTTCGTCAGCAACGATCTGTCACTTCAAAGACGTGGGATCAGAGGGACTCGTACCGTAGCGTTTCAGGAACAGGACCACCAAAACTACTTCTGCTGCAAACCCTTTTGTTCTCATTTACTCTGCCCCCCCCCCCCCCCCCCCCCCTTCCTCTCTCTGTTCTCTCATTTCTGAAAAGGTCCCCAGAGGGTTCATTGAATCCTGGGAGCTGAGGTAGATCCCTCCTGAAGCCTTCCCTGCATCACCGCCATCATCCTAGCACTGCTGGGAAATGTTCAGGGCAACGAGGTAATCCTTGCAGGACCGGGATAAACGACTTTCGATCAATTAAGCTTTATGCATAATTGATTGGAAGACAGATTCAGATTACTCCATGATAAATACTAAAATAATAATAAACTGTGCACTTAAAATTGCTTTAGTGAAACCAGAACAGGAGTATAATTAAGAGCCGGTTTCCCTTGGGAGCCTTTATAAATACCAAACGGTGGCACCGGAGGAAGAGTCTGGGGACTGCTCGAGTCATCGGGCTTCATCCTCTGGGAACCAGGAATATTTTTGTCTTTTGGTGACAGATCATCCACGAGTCGGAACAAAGCCTCGCTTAAATAGAATTAATGCAGTGGTTTATTCCGGAGTGCGAGTCTCTCATTCTGAATTAGGACAGCGCTGCATCAAAAATACGACGTCCCCCTGTGAGACACGTCTCTTTGTGGAGGAAAAAAACTCCCAGAATTCAGCCTCATTCATCATTTCTGTCACATTGCGATCCAGATGTGCTTCAGCCAATCAGACAAAGGAATTCTCCATGCCTATTTATGAATTCATCTTCACGGGGGGGGGTAACTTTTCCACTAACCCTATCAAGAGCGGAGTGGTTTGCAAGCTACCACACAAATAACTGTCATTCCATTTCATCTGATAATCCTGAATGTTCATTTCGGCTGAACGTGGAGACGTCCTTTCCCCGGTTTTGCCTGTTTATTCGGTGCCGTGTGGTATAAATAGTCTGGACAGTCTTTCGGCGGGATCGACGGCTTTGGTGACTCATGTCTTATTGTGCAGCTTCGGGTCTAGAAACCAGGCCGGCGCGGATAAAGGCGCGTCTTCATCGCCTCTTACCTGAGGCAGAGCTTGGATCACCGTGTCCAGCAGAGCTCTCATTCCCGTGGCCATCTTCAGCAGCTTCAGCACTGAAACGGCAGAACGCCACAGATTGGGTGCATCTTTTCCAGTTTGTTCTTCCCCGTGCGTGTGTGTGTGCGTGTGTGTGTGTGTGTGTACCTCTCGTTATCCTCAGGACTCTCATGATGCGTATGATGGTGGGGTTGATGGGGAGGGAGGCATTCAGGTCTATTTCCTCCAGGGTGATCCCCATGATGGACAGCAGCACGATGGCGAGGTCCAGCTGGTTCCATCTAGACGCACAAACACACCGGCGCCGTTTCAGCCTGTCGGCTCATGAAGCAGCGTGTTTGCGGGGGTCTCTGCGTTTAGAGAGTACCTCTCTTTGAAAAACCGCCGCAGTCCGAAGGCGACGAGTTTGAGAATGGCCTCGATGACAAAAACCACGGTGAAGACGTAATTACAGTACTTCAGTATCTCCTCGAAGTACTGCAGGACAAACGGGCACACACACAGTTCAGGAAGCCGCCGCGGCTGTACTGTACCGCCGCGCGTCGCTTCATTACTATGGTTCTAGGGCAGGTGTTACCATGGTTACCTGAGACTGCTTGTAGTGCTCCATGCTCATGGTGAGGAGGTTTGTGAAGATGATGACAGTGATGAAGATATCCAGGTAGTTGCTGGTGCACACGGTGTGGATGGATCGACGTAGGGGAGAGTAGTCGGCGTAATACGGCTTCTCTTGGGCCCCTGCGTCACACACACACACACACACACACGCACACACACACGTGCGCGCTCAGTGGCACCTCAAGGTGTCTTTGGGCACAAAGCCTCGCTGCCTGCTGCCAGATATTTAACGGACTGAGGTCCATATTTAAAATATGTGGATGCATATTCTGTATGCGTCCACATATTTTGGGCCATTTAAGTTTGCCCCCTCCCTTCAAGGCTTTCTCACTTCGCCTCCTCTTCTCCAAACGTCTCTGCCTCTTCTCCTCCCTCAGCCGCGCCTCCTCCTCCTCCTGCTGCTGGCGACACTTGTGGAAGTTTTCCACCACCACGCCCACGAACATGTTGAGGACGAAGAAGCTGACGATGAGCAGGAAGGAGATGAAGAACAGCAGCATCCAAGGGTTTTGGTTTCTCGCTGGCTGCAGAGGGGTACAGCGAGGGGGGGGGGGGGGGGAGCCGAGGAGCGACGGAAGTGGGGGTGGTGGAGGAAGAGGAGAGAAGCATAAACAAGGAGACAATATAAATCCTGAGTCAGCAGTGGAACTGCAAGCCCTGTCAACTCACATCTATTCATCCATCTGCCCCCCCTCGGGCCCCCCCGCCCCCTTTCTGCTTGAAACAAACAAGATGAAGCAGCGCGAGAGAATGACATGAAGCAGAACAAAACAGAAGCACAGAGAAATAAAATGCACACGGGCTGAAGAGTTTAAATGCCTTTCTGATGTTTGACCTGTCTTTCTGTGTGTGTGCGTGTGTGAGTGCGTGTGCGTGTGTGTGTGTGTGCCTTCACCTGCTGGTCCACGCCGACAGCGTCCAGGCCGTCATACATGATGCTGACCCAGCCGTCTTTGCACGACAGCACGAACAGTGACATCAGCGCCTGGAAGAGCGAGATGCACACGCGTGAGTGTCGTGTTTGTAAGTGCAGGTGTGTGTGTGTGTGTGTGTGTGTGTGTGTGTCACACCTGTCCCAGGTTGTCAAAGTTGTATTTCCTCCGGGTCCAGCGGTAGCCGGCCTCCAGACACTGGGATTTATTGGTGATGTTGCTCAGATCCAGCCCGTCGCAGTGGAAGAACTTCCCTTTGAACAGCTGCAGACGGGAATCACAGAGAACGCTGTATCGCCACGGCAACGCAAACAGAGATTGATGCATACAGTAGATTACGCCACATCCGCCAACCCGTCACGTTCCGGCTGAGGCGCCCGAGCTCCATATGGTCCGATCCGCCTGGCGGCCCTTACGTGAGCAGGAACATTTCAGCAGGAAGTGTTCTCATTAGAGGATAATCCGGCGGCGCCGTGCTTTTTTGAAGAGTACACGTCTGCGTCTTGTTATTAGCTCTGGTCTTCATCAAGGATAATTCAGTGTGCAAGCACTGATTGGAATAACTAATCAGCAGTTCACAAGAACAAACAGAACAAAGGAAAATAGACATATCTTTGAATGAGAAATTATTTTTCTTGGACTTCTAATTAGTTGAAATTACTCATTTTTATGATAGAATCTGGGGGAAGGGGGGGGTCCCGAATTACAGATTGAGATGCGTTGTTTTACGTATCTCAATCTCAAATTCAGATTCAAATCAGCTGGGGCTGATTTTTTCTTTTTTTTTAACATAAAAAAGCCATCAGATTGAAAAGAATCCAAAATGAATAAATTCCATTTTCAATTAATTGTTCATCCATAAAATTAATAATATACATTCAAATAGAAAATTAATTAGAAACAACATTCAAAGCACACATTTTTTTCCACCCCAATTACTCCTGGAGACGGCGACGCATAATCAGCAGCTCATTTACATTTTTCCCTTCACTTTCTATTACCTGAAGCATCTTTTCAGATGTAGCTCATTTGTTTTAGCACCAGCGTGATCCGTGCCGTCAAGCTTTGGCGTGTTTTGAGCACGGAAACTTTGGAAAAAAATGTGTATTTTTACACGGAAATCTGCAGGAAATAGTGAAGCTTATCTCCAGCAGGTAGGGAACGCATGGAATAAAGGATTACCTGGACTCCAAGAATTCCAAACACGATGAAAAACGCACAGCAAATGAGGACGATGTTCCCGATGGGTCTGAGGGATGTGATCAGAGTCTCCACCACCAGTTTCAGGCCGGGAGCTCGACTTATCACCCTGTAACAGTCGGGCTACATTAGCAGGCATTGATGAAGTAAACAGGAGACAGGAGGAGATTTCCTGTCCTCCTACCTGAGCGGACGCAGCGTGCGGAGAAGGCGGAGCACCCGGAGCATTCCTAAGATTCGATTACTGCCTGCTGACGCGATGGAAACCAGGATGTCAACCAGAGACACAAAAACCAGCAGCCCATCCAGGACGTTCCAGCTGCTCTGCAGGTAGACGCCACGTCCAAAGTACAGGCCCAAAGCAACCACCTCCACACACACACACACACACACACACACACACATCCAAGCAGAGTGACTCAAACTGGAAAATAGCAGGTTTTAGAATGAGAGAAAAAGCTGCATCCTGGGGTAAAAACACTTCCAGGTTACCTTGGTCATCATTTCACCCACGAAGATCACGGTGAAGATGTAATTGGACACACTGAGGAAGACCCGCTCCTGTCACACACACACACACACACGCACACACACACACACACACACACACACACGCACACACACGCACATACGAGGGGGTGCTTGAGAAGTTCATCCAAGTTCAAACGTAGCTTGAATGTGAAGCTGCAGCTCTTTAGAGGCCTCACAGAGCAGACCTGTTGTCTGTGTGTGGAGGGGGAGTGTCCCCATGTGCGCCCCCCCCCCCCCCGGCTGTATGCTAATAATAATAGCGACTTCCATTCCTCACTGGAGGTTGTCTTAACAATGCAGCGCTGGACATTTGAGCTTCCACACGTTTGTCCCGGCCGTCTCCTGAAGGAATGTGATCCTGCATTATTTCTCCCAGACTGCTTTGCAGTTTACGGAATGTCACTGTATGACATGGATAGAGCGGAATTCTGTCCTGCTATTCTGGACCCAACCCCCCAGGATTCAGGAAGATCCGTCCGGCGTGTTTTCACCCATGTCCATTTGCTGTCAGAGGTAATTACTAGGGGGGGGGGGGGGCATGCTAATGTTAGAGTAAGAGTTCTACCATGCTGCTGGACTGTATGTCGGGTCTCTCCAGCGCGATGGTGATGCAGTTCAGGAAGATGAAGAGGAGGATGATGTGATCAAACATCTTGTGACCTATGACCCTCTGGCACCACAACCTGAACCTGAAGAGAGAAAAAGAAGTCGCTCAGAAGTCGCTGAAGCCGCCTGGGAGAATTCCAGGGGGCGTGCGTCGCTGTTTACCGGTTGTGTGGAGCGAACACGTAGAGCGACCACTCTTCATGCTCCAGGCACCATTGGGGTTCATACGGCTCCAGAACCTTCTTCAGCTTCTTACATAAACTCTGGAAGGATCACAAACACACAAGATATGCCATTGAAGTTCCTTTTCCTTTCCAGTTTGAACAACAAGGCTAAACAGCCACATATCAGCACCTCCTCATACTCGTCCTCCTCCGGGTCGCTGTGGTCGTGGGAGGTCAGAGGAGCGTCTTCGCAGCAGTGCTCAGGGAGGTGAAAGGTGGTGCCGTTGCAGTCGGGCGGGTGCAGCACCGGCAGCTGCAGGTACTCCAGCTGCTCCAGAGATTGCTCCCCGCTGCTGAGGTTTGAACTCGAGTGCGTGTCGGACAGAAGCGACTCCATCTCCCCCGACTGGCTCCTCCTGTGGAGGCCGGGGGCCCGGCCGATGCTGGTCCAGCTGGAGCGCCGGCTCTGCGGCCCGCTGCCCCAGAGAGACTGGGAAGAAAACTGCGAATAAAAGGAAATTGCACACAAGGGTGTCATTTTGGACAAATTAACGGCTCCCTGTGGCGTTTTCAGTTTGGCATGATTCATCGAAAAGTGATCGCAATCTCTATTCAGGCCGCCGCGTGATCTCAATCTTTTATTGATCTATTTGATTTATTAATCTTTTATTTTGCAGTAAAGCAATAACATCGAGATCCCTTGCATCAAACAAATGGTCTTCATTCCGCTTGAGGCGTATCGTCGGATCACAAGCGCGTCCGGCTCCCTGAGCTCAGCAAGCAGGCGTAATGGGAATGGGAAGCCGAGTTGTGTGACAGTCGGTGGAGTAAAATGCGACGGAAGATGAGAACAAACGTGACGCAGAACGGTGGAATATATTCACTTGAGTTCTGTCAAAAACACTGAGCTTACAAGTGGGAAAAAAAAGATGTGCGGTGTACTGAGTGAATCCGGATTCAAAGGAAATGATGACAGGCAAAAGCAGATGCTTTCCTGGCAAAGACACATGCGAGTCCCACCTGAAGCGGTACCAAAAGGAAAAGTTATTTTGGAAAACCCTCATTATCCAGCACTCAATGCTTCAGTTTAAAAAGGACGCGCCACCAACGAAGTCGCGGCGGCGGATGAAATCATCTGATGCTCTGCGGATCGCCTTAATTATATGGTAGTGATGTCACGATGATGTCACGCACGTGTACGAGGCTCACCGGCGACCTCGGCTCCACGCCGGAGACGTCCACGGAGGTCGCGCTCGCCCGACGCGACTGGTTGCAGGTGATGGTGGGCGTGGCTGCGGTGTGAGTGATGAGCGGCAGAGGAGGAGGAGGAGAAGGAGGCGGCAGAGGAAGAGGAAGAGAAGGGCAGGGCATGGAGGCTTTTGGATTCAGGAGGCCGTTGGGGCGCAGGATCATGGATTGGATCTTGAGCTCTGTGAACACAAGAATTTCCTGCTGTCAGTTGGTTTCATCATTTGCAGTAAATAAGACTCAAAGGTCAGATTCATTTATTTTGTTTGTTGGCTTTACTTTGTGGATTTAAGTTGCTGAGACTTTACCTTTTTTATAATTCAACTATTCACACTGAAATGTAAAAAGTCGTTTGTTTCAGCTTCCTTTAGAAATATTTAGTTTTCAGTCCAAGAGAAAAAAGGTTTCAATGATTTGATAATATTTATTCCAAGCAGAATCGGTGATAAAACAGCTTTTAGTTTGCCTTGTAAACAAACCTGCCTTAAATAAATGAAAATAAAGAACACTAAAAATGATCCAGAATAAAAGAAGTTTCTGCATAATTCTGTTTATATATATATATATATATATAAATACCATCTTTGGGTGCAATCAGCTGTTCGTTGCATAAGGCGGGGTCAAACCAGGAAGCTGTTCTGTCAGGTATTATCGATTGGCTTATTGTTTATATATTTGGGTCGGGAACAATAAATCAGAATCAGATTCATTGGTCATGTGTGTGTGTGTGTGTAAACATACAAGCAGCCTGTGTGTCATTATGATGTCATTGGTGTAAGAGATGCAGCCTCTTGGCTGACGTAGCAACCGGACCCAAGTTGTGTGACAGGTGAGCGTTCAGGCCCGTGGGGCGGAGCCTCAAGTACCTGCAGCGTACAGCTCTCTGAGCTTTTCCTCCTCCTCCTCGTACGACAGCGATTGTCTCTCGTCGTCTGTCTCGGATTTGTTGGCATCACCCTGAAAGGCACGCAGACAAAGGACAGGGGATCACCGCCATTGTCTCAATCTTCTCCATCGTCACTTTGCTCTTCTCGTCTGTCAACTGATAATGTGAGCAAATGGAGCGGGGGAGGGCGAGGGATGCTGAGTGGAGGCGGGTGGGCGGGGGGGGGATCTCCACTGTTCTCCAGTTGAGTTATGTGCACGGCTTTGGCAGCGTCCTCCCGTAGTCATGCCAATAAAGCTTTACGGAATTTAATTAAAATTCACGGCAGAAAGATGGAGGCAGGCAGCGTGAGTGTGTGTGTGTGTGTGTGTGTGTGTGTGTGTGTGTGTGTGATGGTGGATGAGAGAGAGAGAGAGAGCGAGAGCATGTGCTCTATGATGCTAGCGATAAAAGATAAAAACCAAACAACAAAAGCTCGCCAGCTGTGAGTGGCAGGCAATATCAAACACATCCCTACCCTGGAGAGCATTGTGCGTGCGTGTCAGCGGGAGAGAGGGGGGTAGAGCGAGAGAAGAAGGGATAGAAAAAGACATACAGAAGGGTAGGACGACTGAGAAAGACGGGAAAAAGAGCGAGAAGGAAACCACACTGGCAGGATGGTGGAGATTACTCTCTTGTAAGCAGCTTTGGTATCACGAGCGTTCCATCAGTCCCCCCCCCCCCCGTGCGTCCCTGTCCTTACCTCGGCTTGAAAGCCCTCCACCAGAATGGCTACGAGCAAGTTGAAAAGGACGTAGTTGCCAAAGGTCATGAGGGCAACGAAGTAGAGGGCGGCCAGCGGCGTGGTGGACGCCATCCCGTTGTAGAGCACGGAGTTCCAGTCCTCCTGGGTGAGGATCTGCAGATGGGGGGAGGAGGAGGGGGGGGGGAGTTAGCAGAGGAACAGAGATGGTAGAAGTCGGCTCCTCCTGTAATGTCTAAGTTGAGCTGTAATGATGCTCATCAGTGTTAAATGAGCTCTTGTGGTTTCGCTTGTTTCATTAATCTGATTGTGAAGTGAATCTTACCTGCCCACCGGGAGAGGTTTTATATTTGGTTCAAAAGTCAAGGGTGAGCGCTCTTAAATTGGAGCAAATGAAATAATGGCGAAGCTCCTCGGCAGCTGCTGCGCCCCGATTCTCTTTAACATCCACGGGGAATGAATTACTATACAGATGACATGCCGGTGTGTTGGTCTAACCTGAAACACGGTGACAGTCGCCCAGAGCAGAGAGTCAAAGTTCTTCCTGTCGGGCAGAGTGTCTCCACTTCCTTGTCGCAAGCCGAATTTACAGCCGAACAGATGCATCCCCAAGATGCTGCAAACACAAAAAACACACACAAAAACGGAGAATACATTACTTTCATTACGCGGTACTTCAATAGGGATGCTATGCAGTGGGACGTGGAGACGTGTGTTCTGGAGGCGGGTGTGAAGCAGGTCAGCGGTGATGGTTGGGCTGCTGTGAGTGTAATTTAAAGCCGATGAAGTTTCGGCTCGTATCGGCAAACCTGAATATGAATATAAAGAGCATCAGCAGCATGCTGAACGTGGCCACGTTGTCCATGGTCTTCATCAGCACCACCAGCTGCCTCCTCAGGGCAGGGAGGAACCGGACCAGCTTCAAAACCCTCAGGAGGCGGAAGGTACGCAGCACCGACAGGCCTCCCTCCGCCTCGCCGGCGAGCTCCCACACACTGAAACGCACAGCGGCGGAGGAGCCGGTGAGGAAGGCAAAGGTAAAGCCCCCCCGTAGGGGCAAAAAGAGGAAATGAACCGACGTAAACTCCCACCTGATGATGACGATGATGCTGTCGAAGCCGTTGTAGGGGTTCTTGATGTAGCCGAAGAGGCCGAGGGCCAGCAGCTTCAGCAGCATCTCCAGGCTGAACAGGCTCGTGAACACCATGTTGCTGATCTCCAAGATATCCGTCAGCTCCTGCGGCTGCAGAGAAACAATACGGAGGGAGAGAATGACGTCTGAACGCAAACAAGCCGAGGGACCGGCGGCGAGGAGCGCAAGGCAAATCTTTAGTGTGGCTTTTTGAGGATTAAATCCAATATATTGTGTGGAGACGTTTCCCCAGGAGCTTAATGCAGATCAAAAAATCCTTTGGAGTTGAATGAGAGCAGTTTTATTATCAATGCCGGAGCAGCGCTCCTTAAACTGCAGGAGAACGCGTGAGAGTGAAAGGGAGAAGATAAAAGAGAAAGACGTGAAAGTGTATTTGTGTTAAATCGATGCAGACGGTAAAACGAGCAGAAGAAGAAGAAGACGAAGACGAAGACGGCGTCATGATCAAACGTCAAATCAAAGTCAGGCGGACGCAGCGACATCAGAGAGCATCCAGCGAGGCATACAGCGAGGCAGGGCAGAGGCACACACGCACCACGCACACGCACGCACACACACACACACGTCAACCTTTGAACTCACAATCACAAGAGCTTTCAACGTATTTACACTGAATGTGATCCATGCTGCACAGTCACGCCTTGAAATGTTAAATTTGACGCTTCGTGTAAACTTTGATTTGTTGCTTCATGAGGAAGCGTTTTACTTTCCAACGCTCTGCTTGGCGCCTTGGTTGCATTGAGCTTCCAATTTCTCCCCCCACTGACTGATACTTTTGTATTAACTGTGGCTCAGAGGTTGTTTTCTTTCTGCCCCATCCAGCCTGAAGTCGGTTTCAACCTTCGACCAGCTTTTGTTGGTTCACAAACAAAACCCTCTTCACTCGGACCGTTTCCATCTTTTTCATCACAGACCTCGTGGTTGTGCAAACCAACGGAGCGGAGGCGAGTCGCCGCGCCGCGCCGCGCCTCTGAGCGTGCCCGGCGGCGAGCGCCTGAGCACAGCTTCTCTCCTGAGACCCACCAGAGATAAATCTCCGCCGGGCACGTGAGGTGAAATGAGGGAATGCCGCTCGATGAACGTGTGCGGCTCTTTATTTTCTCTAAGCAGCTTTTCCGACGACAAAAAAAAGGCTTTGGTAAAGTGTTTATATCTCATTGTATACGTTCTTGCGTTTTCATTGACGATGGAAACGAAGGTTTGCTGATGCAACGATGGAAGGAATGGAATACCGCTGCCTCATCCCCGAGTTGAGGCAATCCGCGGCTGTCGTATTGTTCATATGTAATCCTCCTCTCCTCCGGTCTATCCCTGCCTTTCAGCCAATCACAGCATGAGATCGGTCCTCCTCCTCCTCCTCCTCGCTCCTCACGCTCTCCCTCCTGTCCCAGGGTCATGCTTTAATTAACACTTCAGGTCTTATGAGTTTCTCCATCTCCTGCCACACACCCACACATACTGTCGTGCACGCTCGCACACACACACACACGCTTTGTGATCCCCCCATATGCTCGGTGCTCTGTGTTGATTGGAGGGTGCGTTCATTGACTCCACCGCACACAGTGATTAGCACAGCCATTTCCAATCAGGGCGCAGTCACATAGAATCTACGAGAGGCCCTCGGCTGGCACGCACGCACACACACACACACACACACACACACGCACACCTGTTCGTGGTACTCTATGCCCATCGACAGCGTGTTAATGAGGATGGCAATCATAATTCCTCTGTTGAAGTATCTGCTGCCAACAATGACATCCAGCTTGGCTCTGGCTCTGGCCCAGCAACGCTTCACCAGCCTCCTCTTTGGCGCCGGCGCCGGCCCGTCGCCGCTGTTGCCACGGGAATGGCTGTTGGTTCCGTGATGCCGCTCTGCGATCTGCTCATTAACGTTTTCGGCGTCGCTCAGTCGGTTGCAGTGGATGCAGTAGGGGCAAACCGAGGACTCCCCCGGGGGGACGTCACCCACACAGCCACCTGCATTGAAGGAGGGTGAAACGTGGACAGCCCATAAATAGTTAATTCTGTCGTTCAATAAAGTTTCTGTTTGTTTCATTTGTGGGTGGAAAAAAAAAAAGAAATAACTGGGAAGCTACAGTACGGTTGGGATGCGTTGTGCCGAGGAGGAATTATTTTTATTAGACCAGGGGTGTGTGTGTGTGTGTGTGTGTGTGTGTGTGTGCGCGTGCTGGAGGAAGAGGCACGGGGTTACGCGGGAGGACGATTTCAGCGGATTCATTTGCTGGCAGCTCGGAGGGAACGCTCCAACGACACAGCAACAAACAGTAATGTAGCAGCAGCAGTTCACTCGTCATCACAATTACAACAAATTCATGTTTCCCTGGAGACGGATATAATAAATCCAATCTCGCTGCTCTCTGACGTCGGCTTTGCAGGGCTGCAAGGAGAGTTTGCTTGTTGAGGGATGTAATTCTCAGAGTTTTGGGCCCAGGATTCCCGATGCATGTAACAGGATGCTGGGTTATTTCTGCAAAGGTGTTTATGTGCTTGAGAAACCTCCCAGCTGCAATTTAATACTGAATCCTCTTAAATGTTGAAATGTTATTCAACTGATTTCAGCACCTCAGGTCAGTGTGCCCCAGCATGGCTCTGTGTCTGTGGTTGCTTTAGGTTTGGCTTGGAAATGGCAGATGTTTAATGCTAATCCTGCTTTAGGTGCAGGAGTGAGCTGCGTTCTATTAGAGCAAAGACTTCAAAATATCTTTGAGTTTGAGGTGTCTGAAGTGAGACGATTTCATAGAAGCACCCCCTGAAAACGCCGAGGCCATTCACATGGGGGCATTCGGGTCGGTTCTTAGAGTTCCAGAGTGACTCGACCTCCGCTGCAAACACACATAACTCTTGTGTAAGAAATGCACAGATGCATTGGGGCTGATAAATACAGAATCCAGCCGCATCTAATTAGTGTTTGTTTACCGCGTCAAATTCAGAATGAGCATATGTTAGCAAAAATTGAAGATGATGAGGAAGGATTTAAAGAACGCAGGATTTAAAGAACGCAGCATTTGGAATTTGCCTTGTAGGCCCCAGCAAGGGCTGCGGCCCAATGCTTGTCGGCGTATTAAAAATTGTGCAGACTCCAGTTTGTGGAAGCCCTTCTTCTTTCTTAGAATGCTGTGAGCAGCAGAAACGAAATTAAATCCACCTCCGCCGTGTCAAAGGGGGGCAGAAGTCTGTGATCTGCATGTCTAAATGTTACTGCAGGTGAGGAGGAGAGTCTGTTCTTCTGTTATCGGCTGAATGTGTTTTTTTTTTTTCTTAAGAAAGAAAAGAAATAAAGCAAAATAATAAAATCAGTCTGATAAACACAAACTGTGTCCCGCCGACACGCCGGCTCGTACCCTGCTCCACCGCTCGCTGCGAGACTTTGCTGAGGGTCTCCGTGGTCGCCAGCGTCTTCTGGTCCAAGCCCTTCGGATCCAGGCGATTGAGGAAGGTCGATATGAAGGGATAATTAAAGACGTTCCCTCTGCTCGTGACGGCCGACTCGGGCTGGTGATGACGATGATGATGCCGGTGATGACGATGATAAAGCTGATGAAGGTGTGAAAGGTCATTGGGAGTGTGACCTGAGTGCCGGTGGGCCAGTCCATTCATTTCCCCGCCCCCGCCCTCTCTGGCTGCTCCGCCCCCTCTCCGGCACGAGCAGCGAAAGTTCACGAGGGCCTGGGAGTAGCACCTGGTCAGCCACCGCCACGCCTTGCGGCTCAGGTGCGCCAGGTAGCGGATGAACTCCTCGTAGCAGCTTCCCGGTTGGCTGTCGCTGGCCAGCGTGGAAGTCGATTGGTGGAGCTGACGGGCACGCTGCTCCGATTTCATTAAGGCGTGTTCTCGCTGCTTTGTTTCGGAAAACTGGGTTGCTATGACAACCAGGCACAGGTTGATCATGAAGAAGGAGCCCACCTGATGAAGGAGAGACACACAGCACGTTTCATCTAGATGTTTGTGTGCGTGTGTGTGTGTGTGTGTAGGTGTGTAGGTGTGTGCGTTTGTGTGTGCGTGCGTCTTCTTACTATAATGAGGAAGATGAAGTAGATGAAGTTGTAGAAGGAATGTGCGTCCATAACGTAGTACATGATGTCTACCCAGCCTTCCAGAGTTATTACCTGCATGGCAGCACACACACACACACACACACACACACACACACACACGACCCGGTGGAATCACAGTGGAGTGTGTTGTATTGACTGGAGGTTAATCCTTTCACCCACACCCTTCAAATTACCTGAAAAATGGCGATCCATGCATATCCAATGTTATCAAAGTTGATGGCTCCTTTGTGTGGGTTTAGCTCCCCGGCCCGGCACTCGTTGTAGAACTGGTACCAGTTTACACACGGCACCGGTTCGTCCACCCGAGGCCCCGCCTCTGGACGGGACTCCTCGGCGGCCAGTAAGCAGGACTTCCCAGCGACCCGGCGGCGAGGCACAGCGGAGCACCGGAGCATCCCGTTCTCTCTCTCCGTGGAGCAGATGAAGGGATGATCGTCGGTGCCGTCTGGCCGGTAGTAGCCGCTCAGGAAGGAAA
This sequence comes from Brachionichthys hirsutus, assembly GCF_040956055.1. Taxonomy (NCBI): domain Eukaryota; kingdom Metazoa; phylum Chordata; class Actinopteri; order Lophiiformes; family Brachionichthyidae; genus Brachionichthys; species Brachionichthys hirsutus. The sequence goes on from NC_090913.1 coordinate 11,074,477, forward strand.
TGTTGTATCTCCTGGGGAGGCGGGAGGCGAACGGGAACACGCTTAATTCCACTTCTCCATTTATCACATGTTTAAATAAACAATAAATGGATAAAAGACAATAAAATCTGTTTCTGTGCTGTCGAGAGTTTTCATTTTTAACTGTTGTTTGTTGAGAATACAATATATATATTTTATACAGTTGTGGGGGGTGAAAAATATTCTACTTTAGGATGATAAATCATTTCATTGACCTTTTGTTTGGTACAGAAAGGTTTGTTGTCTGTAAAACAGCATGAACTGCACGACTGCAAAAGGAAGAAATGAGCAGAGAAAAAGAAAGGTGCAGTCGTGAGATAAGCAATCAATTGTCTGCGGTGCGGAGTTTGTTCCGTCTCCTGATTAGGAAAGGTCATTTTATTTTTATGACGCAGGAAAAAATTCAAATCCTTAACTGTAAACCCAATCTAGAGAGGGATTAGCTAATTTCACCACGCGGGATTGAGGATTTAGCCGATAACACGATAACGTCCTTAGAAACGACTCCTGCTTCCTCCAGTGCAGACAGACTGTTTTCCTATTATGTAATCCTGACGGTTGAGGTGAACTCGGAGCAGCTGATGCCGTGTCCGATTACATCACCGTGATGGTGAAACAGTGATCCGGCATGGCACACGATCGTGTAGAAAACTGAACTGTGCAATAAAAAAAAATTCACTGCTCGTTTAATCCATTCATTCTTGGAACGTAACGATTCCACCATTAGAGGACAAACACAATCACACTGTGATATTGATCCCCCTCCTTCAAATAATAGCTAAATAAAAATACAATCTAGAAAAGCATTAACTGGCTAATTTCACCACTTAGGTGAAAAGATCAGTGCTCAGCAAACTTTCGGGAGTTGGGAGGTCAGCGCATCCCTCTGTTGCCGCATCTGCCGGTTGCTATAGTAACTCACATCTTGACATCCTCTCCCATGAAGCAGCGGTTCCTCAGCAGCCCCGCCCAAAGCTGCACGCCGACGATGCCGAATATGAAGAAGACAAAGAAACACAGCGCCAGCACGTTGCCCAGCATGGGAAGGGTGTCTAGGAGGAGAGTCACCAGGATACGCATGCCTGATAAACACACAGACACGCAGACAACACATGTGGATTAACTTTACGAAGCGTCGGCCATGAAGGGAAACCTCTAAATGCATTCTGCACAAAACCAGAGCAGCGTAATCAATTGCACGGCAAATAGCTCTACTTCAAACGCTGATAATTGGCTGCCACTCCACACAGAGGAACGCAGGCAGGAAGACTTCCCCGTCGCTGCTTTGAGATTTGGCTACTTCAAACAAGCTCTCCAATTTTTATTAGTACTCAGACTGAGCTGTGCAAGGTCACAGTGTGGTGTGGTGTGGTGTGTGTGTGTGGGGGGGTATTTTGGCTGAGCTGTTAAGAACAAAAAGAGCATCAGAATGATTTCCAAGACTTTGATCGCAGCATCCTGATTTGTTTACACGGGAATTTATATATAAAAAGGAACGCCGCTGCGGCTAACAGCCGGGCAGCTCGGAGAATCAAGACAAGTCAGGCTGAGAGGACAAGGACGGTGCTAAATTTTACTGTCGGGTTGGGACTAATGAGTTTGTTGACTTCCAGATGAGGTGATGTGATTTAATGTCAGATAAACAGAGGAGGAAAGCGTTAGCAGTCTCTTTGATACATTACATTTTTGCTTTTTGCGTGAGACAGGAAGCCCCTTGGAGTATGATGTTTGCAGATGACATTGTGATCTGCAGCGAGAGCAGGGAGCATGTAGAGGAGGATCTAGAGAAGTGGAGGTCTGCTCTAGAAAAGAGGATGGAGCTGCCAGGGGACAGGGCTAGAGGTCGACCCAGGAGAAGACACATGGACGTAGTGAGGGAGGACATGAGAGAGGCTGGTGTTGGGGAGCACGGTGCAAAGGACAGGGTGAAGTGGAGAACGGTGGGTTGCTGTCAGCACTGGCTGATGACATCACGATCATCTCACGCATCCACAAATCAGGCACGTATCCGATCTGGTATCACAACCCAAAGTGACTCAAATCTGATTTAAAATGATCAGATTTAAATGAGATTTCAGGCCACAAAGAAGGGCGGAGTCTGGAACTCTTCAACACGAGCACACCGACCTCGCAGTCGCTGAGTTTAGCGCGCAGAATGTAGGAGACAAACTCACTGGGAACTCTGTTGATGGCTCGCAGTGGGCGTAGAACCCGGACCGTCCTGATGGCGGACAGGCTGACATTGTGTCCATCAAGGGAGTACTCGAGCATTCTGCAGAGAGGGAAAGACCACAGCCGTGTCACCGGAATCCTGATCAGCCTGACCTCGGAAAACTGTGAACATCTACAGGGAATCCTGCAGAGAGCACTGCTGCTGGGATACATCGCCTTTTAACAACCAATCTCCGCCTCTCAGGGCCGAATGACGCCGTTGTCATTCTACAACGCAATCACACACGCGCACACACGCGCACACACGCGCACACACACACATGCTTCTGTACAAGCGTGTACGTACGTGCACACACGCTTGACATTTAACTGGCATTAAACAAGCTTGAAAGATTTACACAATGCACACACATGCACACACTTTTGGCTCATATTTAATGTCAGGAGTTTGCGCGTCCGTCACTCACCCGACTACAACAATGAAGAAGTCCAATCTGTTCCATGTGTCGCCAAGGTAACCACTCTGACCTACGACCCCGAGGGCAACCATCTTCACCAGCATCTCCCCGGCAAAAAACACAAAGATCCCATCATCCAGAGCCTGTACGAATGAATGAACACACACACACACACACACACAAACACACACACACCCTTAGTGTCAACTGATTAAGTGGGATAAAATGCAAAAAACTTTTTAAACCCCTGATAATAAACTGTCACAGCTGAATATAATTGGTTTCTGTGTGTATTTTTGTGTGTGTGTGTGTGTGTGTGCTTTACCTGCAGCAGGAAGGGGGTGTGGTCACAGGGCTGGAACATCCCTAGTGTCACACAGTTCAGCAGGATAGCCAAAATGCTGACACGCTCGAACCACGTGAGGAAAGGTCAAGGATGGTGATGGCAACAAACAATATTCACAATCGGCTCATTCCCTGAAGCACTCTCTCACACAATCACGATGAGTCACGTGCACGTCCCACGTCAGCTGCACAACCAGCTCCTGTGCCTGTCAAGATGTTGCATTAAACCCGACTCCAGGCTGCAAACATCCCACCAGAAAGAACAGCTGACAGTTTCCCGTCTCTGGTTTCTCCTTCGAACGTGACGGTTTGACAAACGAGGATCCGGAGAACGTCGGATCAGGAAGAATATTATTGGCACACATAGACCTGCGCAGTGTTTCTCAATCCATCCTGTCATTCACTCAGAATACATTTCCTGTCTGTGCATCAGCCAATAGCAGAGTGACACGCCCCCTTATCGGCCAATCACCTCGATGCTTCCGTTCTAAACACAAGTCCATCGGTATTTCTAGTTCCGTGCCGTCGCGCCTGCCAGCCCAGTCTTCCCCACACTCACCTGTTCATTTCTTTGGACAGGTGAGTCTCAACAGGGTCATCGGCCACCGCCTCCGCCAGGGTCTTCAATCACAATGTCCTCAAAGACTCAAGGACATTCTGACAGACTAATTATCACGTATCACCTGCTGCGACAGACACTTGTCTTTTTCCACTTTCATTCACTGATTGAAATGGAGTTACAGAAAGGTGAAAACTTCTAGTCTTAGATTAAGGTGTTAATCTAACCGATGCCTCTGGTGTAGCTGTTCCCAGATTAAGGTACTGCTTGGAAAACCCAAATGAAATGCCGAGGAGGTGAACTGTACTGGTGGATGTTTCAGGATGACTTTACAGACTCATTTTTGCAAATTACAATTTGTAAATTGTAATTTGCAAAGCAGAGAACTGAGTGAAAGGATATTTATAAAGGCATAAAAACGCAATCATCAGCTTAAACATGTCAACTCTCGGCTTCTGTCTTGAGCGCAACGTCTCACCAGATGGGCTGTCAGGGTTAGGATTCACAAACAAAAGAGCGAGACGGCTATGACGGAGCAGTCGGCGAGACTGTTTAACTCCCAACGTGCACGTGGTGCGAGTGTTTGTGCATCTGTGCTGCTTTGCAGGCTGTCAGACAAGAAGCACGGCTCAGAAGTGAAAAGCGGGGAGGTTTAGAAGCCAGAATAGTCTTAAGGAGAACGTTAAAAGAAGGATTGTGCCGCTCCACGCAACAAACCCACCCACAAAATAACACTGAAACGTGCACGTACACACTCCCGTTTGTGCACAAATGAAAAAAGAAACGGCCGAATAGATGATGGTGATGCGTTCAAGAGCCAAGGACGCGTGGATGCATAACAAAGCCCGGAGCACAGATTCCCCTCACCGGACACTTTGCTCTCAAGAGGGCGAAAAATTAATGAGAGAACAATCCTTTATCACCCTCGAGACAGATGGAGGGAGGGATGGAGAGAGAGAGAGGGTGGGAGATGGAGGGAGAGAGAGAGAGAGAGAGGGTAATCCAGTTGTCCTCCCTTTACTGTGGTTGCCATGGGAACCCCCATCTCACCGTGGGAACTGACTTCTGAGTTCCACAATCCGCTTGCATCCTGTCTGCACTGGCACACAATTAATATACACACAAACACACACACACACACACATACACACAAACACACACACACACACACATACACACACACACACACACACACATGGTTAAACAATGGATGGGACCGGGTCAAGGTGTGAGTGATGGATGAGATGGGAGTATTTCCATGGTTCACCATCAGTGATGAAACGCGGGGGGAAACATCCTCTCCTCTTCCTCTCTGCTTCACTCCCTTCATTCCTTCCGTTATCTCTCCTGACACTCAACCTTTTACTCCATTATCAGCTCTTCCCGCTTCTCTTTGGCCCAATTATTTTTCTCTCTGCGCCGCTCCTCCTTCACTCTTCCTACATAAAAGTATGGGTACAATTTCCCATCTTCATATCATCCTCTTGTATGTTCTCCTTTTAACCATTGCTACCGATGTCCCCGCCCTTGGGGAGAGCTTTTAGCCAAAAAGTGAGAGAGTCTCAGCCAACAGATGAACGACAGTCCATCCATCCATTTGCGATAACAGCTTATCCTAGTTTACAGGGTCACATTGAGGGCTGGAGCCAATCCCAGATGACATCAGGGCGAGAGGCGGGACGCACCCCGGACAGGTGGCCGGATCATCGCAGGGCAGACACCAACTGACCCGAAACCACAGCCAATGAATCATGAATGGATATCTCTCCGGGATAGAACCCATGCAGACAGAACCAGAGTCAAATCAGTTCTATTCACACAGCGCCAAACTAATCAAAGCGATATAAAGACGCTCTTTAAGAAGAGCAGGTCCAGACCGATCCATTAATCCAACCCAACAATCCTACATGAGCACCAAACTGGTGGCAGGGGTGAGGATGAACTGCCTTATTTATAACAGGAAGAAACCTCGATCGGATCCGAGGCTGAAGGTGGGCGACCCTCTGCTTTGACCATTTGGGGTGAGGGAGGGAGAGACTGGGAGACAGAAGCGGTGGTGAGATACCATAAGAGGAAGGTGGAGGAAGAGAGAAAAGAACTAGAGATAACACGGAGAGAAAAATGGCATGTTGCCGCGGTTTAAAAAAAAACTGAGTAGTGGGATGAAAGGAAGATGCTGATGATTGGAGCTTTTAAAAGTCCAAAAATGCTTGTGGCATCCGTTCTCTCATTCTTCCTCATCTGCAGGAGCAGACGCCTTCCTCCTTGTCCTCCTCCTGTCCGGTGATCTCCCTTCTTCAAAGTCTTTCTCCTCGGGCGCCAACACAGATAGTAAAGGTCATACAGACATTATAAATCAGATCAGATCACATCAACCTGGCTTCTCTGGCATCATCATCCACCCTTGGCTGGGGTCTCCATGCTAAGGCTGGCGTACATGAAGGTTTTTTTATGCAATGGTCATTAACTTAAAAGGATTGGACCACAGGGGACACGCAGGCCTTCTGGACGCAGCATATGGACAGATGTTTTTTTCATGAATGCTTAGGAGAGTTTTGGATTTCCCAGTGTGTTGCTCCCGTCTCATATAACACCCTTCAGGAAGGTCAGAAGTTGTAACTTACAGCTTTATGCATCAGTTACAGCCCCTGAATGTAAGAAGGGTTAAGGTTAGGGTAGGGGATGTAGAATCCTTCTCCGGAATCACACTCTTGATCTTTACTCGCTAATGTTCCATGTCTCCAGAGGAGCGTCTGAAACCCCTCATAAAAGCTTTGCATTGCTTTATTTACCGCTAATTAACATTTACCGGATGCATTTTTGTAAAGTTCCTTCACTAATGACTTACTGACATTTAGTTTCAAACCTAGAAGTCCATGAATTATTGTTATGACTTCCTAAATAAATGTAATTATGCTTTTATAATTTGCTTTGCAATCTGCACAGTTCGATTTGTTGCTTCTGTCCAGATATGAACACATCAATGTGAAATTTTGGGCACAAGTCCCAGACCATGAATGCTAATGAATGTAGGGATGATTTTTTTCTCCAACACTATAATCAGGTTTGAATAAGCGGTATTAATTAGGTGACATTTGGATGGCTGAATGGTTGGCAGCAACCGTTCGCTTCCAGGGACCTGTGTTTGTTGTCATGACCTCTATTCCCCCCCCCCCACCCCCCTGCTTTCCTACCTGACACTATATTTAATAAAGCAGCAACAAGAAAAGCTAGGACAGTTGTGTCCAAGGACACACCGATGCGAGAGCAGCAGAATGTGTGCCTTGAAGAGACCGTTCACCCGCGAAGTGAACAAACTGACGTAAAAAGCTAAACCTCGCTAAGAGTGTGGAAATTAGCAAATCGAATAAAGTAATTATGAGACGTGTCTCAACAACAAATATATGACACAAATGAACGTTCAGTAAGCGGATTAAAGGCATCTATTAAAACACGAACATTTTTAATTAAGAGAAACCCCGAGGGCAATTTTCTTATTTTTGTATTTCTGCCAAAACCTCTGCTTTTATTTTATTTCTTTATTTTTTTCTTTATTTGATTGAGTTGTGTTTATCTGATGGAGACATAAAGTTAGAATAAATACACTGAGTAAAACTAAACTAAAACGCATGACTCATTCACATTGTTAATTCCAATTTTGATTGTACAGATAAACTTGGGACCCGCATGATGTTTTGCTGCAGTTATAAAGGCTTGTAAGTTAATAGCATATAATTGGCGGGGTCTTTGAAGGGGATCCTCTTGATTTATTTAAATGCTACTATAAAACAGAGCAATGCTGGAGCGGGGTCTGCGACGCATCGGTAAACGCTTCATTAACCATTAAAGAAGCCATTAGTCACAACTCAAATGTCTTCCCAAAGGACGCGTGTCTGGGCAGGAATCCTCAGGTGTGAACGGATGCTAATAAATGACCAATGACACCCCCCCCCCCCCCCCCCCTTAAACTCACAGCATATCAGGCGTGAGAGAAGCTGGGCCCGAGTTAAGGTTACTGTCAAGACGCCATGTCCTCTGGCTCCGCCCCCCTATGACTCTAACAGCTGGTAGCCATGGAAACGCTCACCAGAATCATGTTAATTGGCTGAAATGATTCTGACGTCCCGCCGCTACTTCTAATAACACCTCCTCATTCTCTCAATATCACGCTGTGACCCAAGAGGCAGTTTGAGAAAAGTACAAATAAAGAAATGGATAAATGGGTGGGAAAAGGACGGATAATGGGAAAAGAAGGATGAGAGAAAGAAGAAAGGGAGGGAGGACCGGCAGGCAGAAGGGGGGGGGGGGGGGACTTGTATAGGAGTGACAGATACAGCATTTCCCATCCTTAAACAAAGGAATTGTTCTGAATGTTTCATGCACTATACTGAATAAGTTATGCCGTGTGTGCGCATGTGTGCGCGTGCGTGCGTGCATGTGTGTGTGTGTGTGTGGCGTCATGCGTTACACTTCACAGGAGCATGATGATTGCCACACGGAAAGGCGTCTCCTTCCGTAAGTGAATCGGTGTAGTTTGGAAGGAATACAAGAGTGTTATATAATAGCAAAAGAGAATGCTGTCATTGGTCCAAATAGAAGCCTTATACTGGAGGATGGGGGGGGGGTATGGCATAAAGGAGGGTGGAGCTTCAGAGATGGAGGAAATGGAAAGAGGAGATAGGAAATGAATTTATTATGTGTAGTGAGTCCAAAAAGGCAGAAAGGAAGTGCATGGTCACCAGGGGGGAAATGGGATTTTCTAACCCCCCCCCCCCCCCCCCCCACACACACACACACACACACACACAATCCTCCAGTGTGCTCACATCAATGTTGAACGTCCATCCAGATTACTTCCTCCCTGTAGCACACACAGAGGGGGGGTCCCAGTGTGTCCCAAAAAGCACACATTTGGCCAGTATCCATCCAAAAACCACAGGAAAGCAGAGACACAAGCAGAGACACGCAAAAACAAAGAAGTAAGCAATCGGAAGTAAGCGGGTCATGCTGTTGCCAGGCAACCAGGTGATTCCTCTGAAGAGCCTCTCCATGGGAGATTCCCTCATTTATGCGAGTCGCTGCTCGCGCGTGTCTCTGAGTGTTTGCGTCCAAGTCCACGGAGTTAGTGCCGACGCAGCGCACCGGGAGCCCCCCCCCCCCTTCATAACATTTGTAGTCCCCCCCCCCCCATCTCCTCCTTTTCATCCTGGTGTAGTTTTTATTTATTCAGCAATTATGTATTTATATTTCATAGAGTACACAGTGCTGATGGCGGCAAATATCCACCGATGCGCACAGACGAACGCTCACGCAAACACGGGCAGGTGCACGCGCGCGCACACGGAATTGGCAAGAACACCGAGAGTAATAAGGAGTGGAGAATAGTCCGTTTTGGAAAGCCTCGACAAACCCCGGAGGTGCTGCTGACGTTTATTGCACGGCTCCGAGTATTCATAGCCGCGCGCACACGCACGCCACAGCGCGTGAGAACGCCACGCGTTAACACTTTCACGTGTGCGGCTGGAGCGCACAGAGTGACAGGCGGTGACGTCAGAGGCAGAGCGATGCTCGGGACGTGTATAAACGAAGGCCGATAACAAACTGACAGGCGGCTGGACCCCCGGAGAGCCATTAGGGCTCGTCACCATGGAAACCTCCAATCAGGGAGGAGTGTTGGCCATCTATCCCTACAACTAGGAAATACCTGAGGTCCTCCAAACACACGCACGCGCGCGCACACACGCACCGAAACGGATACTGACCTTCTATTCATCTCTCCTTGTGTTTAAATGTAAAGTAAACATGTGCGCGCAGCGCGCCGTGCATGGAGGAACGACAGTTTTGAGACAGTGCAGAGCTGAAACACAGTGTCGCGCGCGCGCGCACACACACACTCACACACACGCACACATTCGCGGTGCGCTCCAGGCGGTGAAGGATATGGGTGGCAGACCGCTCGAAGGCACCAGGAGCGCGGCGGACTGGTTTGCGTAAGAGCCAAAAGAACCACTGGTGCTAAGGAGGGGTACGGCAGCGCCTCCTCTTCCTCCTCCTCCTGCTCCTCCTCCTCCTCCTCTTCTTCCTCCTCCACCTCCTCTTCTTCTTCCTCCTCCTTGTCCTGCTCCACCTCCTCTTCCTCAACGGAGACATGAACTTTCTCCCCTTCCTCTTCATCATCCTCTTCCTCCTGCGTCGGCCCTCTGTGGTCCGGCTCCTGGACGCCTGTCATGGCCATGCCGTGAACAGCCTGAACCTAAACAGAGGGCACAGGGGGGGCCACCGGAGGGGCACCGGGAGCCTCCTCAGAACGGGGCGACAAACGGGCGCGGGAGCGTGCGCGTCTGTTTGCGCCGCGCTATCCATGCCTGCCACCGGAAGCTCGACTCTCACAGCCTGCAGCCCCGTGCGTGAGACCCTTTAACCTCGAGCAAAGCCGCATGAAAGATAATTATCTGCGCTCCTCGGAAACAGGAACAGGCAGAAAGGTTCCCCTCGTGTGCAGGAAGTATAACTCTAAATAAATGCACGCAGAATGATTAAATATATCTGCGCAAAGGCGCAGACAGCAGGAAGCACTTAGACCTTTCATTATAATCCCGCAATCCAGCCATTACTGCGGATGCTTTTAATCCAGACTGGTTTAAACAATCTGGACCCGAGATGAAGTCGTTTAGTCATCTCTTCCATATCGCTGACAAGTGAATGAACACTGATATTCTCACTTCTTCGATCTCTTTTCCCGCTCACGGTGGAGCACCGTGTTTTTCTCGCGCGTAAAACAGAGCCCGTCGAGCCGCAGCAGCCTTTTGTTACGGTGCTGTCGGGAATGACGTGGAAAACGTCCTCTCGTTTTAAATGAAAGAGCGTTACCACAGTGGAGGATTCATTTCCTGCGACTTGAACTTCCAAGTTGCCGTGCGTCTTTTGCGCACCCCGATGCGCATCAATTTAATCCAAGGGGTTGTTTGGGCATAGAAAGAGAGGGAGGGAGTCTCTGGAAACGTATGAGGACAATAGATGTCCGGGCCAACATGAAAGCAGGCAGAAACATGTGCGCTGCCTGCAGAATGGGAGGACATTAGAGCTGCGTGCACGTTCACAGACTAGAGGAGTGCATGTGCGCGCGCATTTAATGGTTGAATCTGCCAGTATTTTCCATTATGGGCACGTCGCCTGAATATCCAGGGCAGCACAGTTTAAAGCTTTTTTTGCTTGTTTGTTGTTGTTGTGGAGATAAAATAGTCGCTGCAGGGCGGAAGTCTATTGATGATGATTGGGAGAAAAGGAAAAGCAATTGTTCCTGCAAGGTTAGAAAGCTGCTGATGAGTCCTTTCAAAACATTTTATAAACTCATTAGGGGTCTCCCTATCAACAGCCAGGGCGTGTGCAAATTAAATCCTCCGATTACATCTCAATTACCAGCGGGAACAGGAATACATCCCGACCTCACCTCCGTGGGGCCTCCGAAGGGTTCAATGCTCAGAGTGAACAAATCTACAGATACTTTCGGGTTATACGGAACCATACAGGGCCCTCCGGTGTCAGGCATGCTGCTGACGTCATCTCTGAGGTTAGAGCATTTCCCAGCATTGGGCTGGTTTAGAAAAAACCAACCTAATTACCTTCATTATAATGAACTGTAAATGATGAAAACAAAGACTGAATAATTAATTTACAAGCTTCCATGAACTACAACAGGGTCCCTAACTTACCGTGACACTGAAGTCATGGCTATAAAAATAAAATAGCATTTTCATTCTTGTGTTGTTCTTGTTCTTGTTGGAAGCGCACCGTCACCGACAACGCGCGACATCGCGGGGTCTGGACATTTTCCATTTTAGACATTGAGTCCGCACGACAGGAGCGCCAAGAAAAAGTACATCACAGCCCCAAAAAAATCAAAAACTTTCTCAGCCGTCCTTACCGAGGAGCAGCGTCCATCCACCGGCGTCATTCACTCCGGGTCCGCCGTGCGCCCTGCGCTCCCGGAGCCCCGGTGCTCCATCTGATAGCAGCCCGCTTGTCCTCTGCCTTCTCCCCCCACCCCCCACCACACACCCCCCCCTGACGATATCCAAACTCAGTCCGTCAGTCGGGAGGAGAACAAATATAAAGGAGCGCGACGCATAAGTTTTAATAACTATGGGAAAAGTAATGTTAAATAGAACCAAGCGGCTTCCTCTGCGTCCCCTCATCCGCTGGGCGCGCGCTCCGCGGTGTCAGGTACCGGTGTCAGGCGCACCGGGGAGAGGGAGAGCCGCGTAAAGCCGCGTAAAGCCCCCCGGAGACGACCGGAGATGGAGGGATTTACCTTCAAAATAAGGTGGAGAAGCCCCGGAAGCGACCCTTAAACAAGCCACGGTCGTTTTTATCCTATAGCGAGCCAATATTATCAATGCATGTGATTTCATAGTAGGCGATGAGAAAAGATTTAAATACCACGTCTGTCAGCTTTTAATTTACTTTAATTTACTCAAATAGAACTGGGTCGCCTCTAAATTTAATCGATCTGGATCAAAATCCAAACCTGTAACCGTCATTTAAGGTTAAACATGTTCAATTTATATTTACATTTGGTTCTACACACAGGAAAAACTCTAAATATGGCCGATTTAATTCAATGCTGACGGCAGGGTAACTAACGGCAGGGTAACTAACAGCAGGGTAACTAACGGCAGGGTAACTAACGGCAGGGCTCTGAATCCTTTATTTTGAAAGTTTGGGCCGGAGAAGGTTTTTCTTAACGCTGGATAACTTGACGATGTCGCATATGGCTCGTCCCCTCTCCTCTGCCTCGGAGCGAGCCCCCCCATCCCAGAATCCCTCTTTCTCTTCCTAACGAGTTATTTCACCAGCCAGCGACCTTTGACAGCCGCTGTCGTGTCAGAGATGACGCCGGCTCGCCAGATCAGCCCCTGTGAGCTTTACGCTCTGTCACAGAACGGGAATTGCTGAGCCAATGATCAATGGTGACATATTCAACTATAGATCCATCATTTAGCATCAATGTGTTCACCCTATAAGGGTTTAATTTTATTTTTACATGTAATGTTTTGCAGCATCTGGTGATGTTGAATGCATTTCTTTGCATTATTTTATGTGAATATGTGTGGCCTGACAAGTTAGTAGTTTCTATAGGTGTGAAATAAGATAAAAAATTAAGCATTAATGTGACTCCTAACACAGAACAAGTACCTCCATCTTGTACTCGATGACAGTCTACTTGTGTATAAATATACTTTTGTTAATCTCCGTTATCGGCCGCCATAAAGTGTCACTTTATTTTGTATCCGTCTTGTTTATCTGCATCTTTGTCGTGCAGATCTTACAGTATGTGCGACTGTAACGCAGAACACTCAGAGACATCCTTGATGTCTTAAAATAGCAATGGGATTTAACTACTGCTCATTTGTCTCAGGGCAGCGTAGATTCCCTGGAGGGCCCCCACTCGCAGTCCCCGGATCCCACTCTGGGACCGAATATTAGCAACGCAGTGTGCAGCTGATCTAAACCCACAGCCATTAGGGATCCGCTCATGTAAACACTCCCATGAAAACTTTGTAATATTTCTACGCAGGACTTCCAAAGAATTTTCTGGGGATGTTTTGTTTGACATTTACTCTGTGCTAAGACACGAGAGTCCCACGGCGGCTCTGGGAGGCTAATGCTCATTACAGAATAGGCAGTTTTGCTATTCTTAGATTGTATAAATGAGATTAAAAGGACATTTTGCTGCGCGGGAGGAAAGCGAATGTTGTTTCCCACGTTATAGTGAGATCAGGCTTATCCCGATGAATGTAAAGATATAAGAGTCGATCTTTAGCCACAGCTAACATCTGTACAGTTTGCATTTTGCTGATAAGCATGTGTTCATTAGCAAACAACAAATGCAGATGTTTTCATGCATGCGTTTATAATTATGACTAACCCTAACCCCCCCAAACGTTCTGACTTCAAAGTCAAACTTTTGAGAATAAAGTCAGAATTCTTATGATGAATCTCCGAATTCTGAATGAAGCCAGAATTCTGAGATTAACATCACAAATCTGATTTTTATTCCTAATCCTAATCCTCTCCCATAAAGATCCTGAAGGGCTTGATTGGACGTCGCCCTCCGGCGCCGCCGTGGCGTTCATTCCATCAGTAGAGCATCTGCTTCAAACCAAAATGGATGATTTGAAATTATCACCCGTTAACGTCGCTCCAATAATCTATCGTCAATCTAATTCATCCTCCAGACCAAACTGTTGGAATCACAAAAAACGACAGGCCAATTAAAGGACGCTCCACTAGTGTGTGTGGGGGGGGGGGCAGGGAAACACCGTGCAGCACCCACTCACCGGAGTCCCGGCTGAAACCTCCCACGGCAGCAGAACACACACCGAGTTTCCACTCCCATCCACTTCCCTCACCTTCATCCTCCTCACATCTTCCCTCACCTTCATCCTCCTCACATTCACACGGGGTTCATTTCATGCCATCTTTACCTCAGCTCTGTCACTGTGGTGTGTTCAATCATTGTTTACATTAGTCACACACTCCCTCTGTTAGGGGATGGTAGGCAGTTTTATCAGCGTGTAGTAAGTGCCCCTCGGGTGTGTTTCCATGGTGACCATCACAAAACAACATTCACGGGAGACAGTTATTATTTCACCCTATTGCCACAAACACGTACACGCGCGCAGCGGGGGTTCGATTACTGATCAATAATCCCGATCAGTCATAGGAATTACCATGACAACCCCCCCCCCCCCCAAGGCTCATCCTGATGACATTGTGTACGCATGCGTGTTTGGAACACACACACACAGCGGTGTCCGTTAACTTATATGTGACCTCTAAGGCCGATTTGAACCCGTCTGATTGGATTATTAGATTAAATAGCAGTGAAGCTAACGACGTTACAACCGAGTTTGCTTTTAACGCAAAATGTCAGCATGTTTGTGACATTTTGCACACAGTGAGGTATTCCTATGTTTATATATCCCCTGCAGCCTCTCCTCCTCCCAGATTATGTACATTTACTATACGTACAAAATGCTTCCGCTGTAATTTGCGGTGAGCAATATAAAACATTATTGCATTCGGTCAGTCACACTAATCCGCTGAGATTTTATTTATTTTTATTACTGACTCATCCTTTTTATTAGTTCTCGGGATCATGTTAATCAGACAGCCCGTTTCGTTCAGCCCTCCTCTTTTCTCCCTCGGCTCTTCCTGCACCGTGTTGACAGGCGTAAACACACAACGGTCCACACACACACACACACGCACACACACGGGCAGTCATGCATCTTCCACGGACATTGCATTGGGGGGATAAGAGACAGTTTGTGAACCATTCAGCGGAGAAACATCCTTCCTGACTCTCCGTAGAAATGAAGTTGCTAAGCAACCTTTGGCCTCGATGACAGGAAATGATGTCATGCTTGTAAAACAGAACAAAAGCAGACACGCCAACTCACTAGGATAATACCCCCCCCCCCCCCACCCACCACCTTATCCTCACAGGTGATGCTGATGGATCCTTCCACCTGAGCCAATCACAAGCCTCTTCAGACCGGGTGGGGGCAGCTGTCCGAGCGCATAGAAAATAAAAGGTTTATTTTGAAGTTTGTATTATTATTATGGTTCAACAAGATTACACGGTGGCCTTCGTGATCCTCCCTTGAGACTGGGCCTCGGACATCTTATATCTTACCCCCCCCCACCTGGGTGGGTAACACTGGGTGTACACACGTGCACGCACACACACACCAGATGAACTTTACACAATGGTATGAGTGTGGAATAATGAGCCGTGATGATAATCTGGAGTTAAAACAATATAATAATCTCCTCTAATGGCCCGACAGATCTGAGTGCATTAAGGATGACCACGCGCGCACACACAAGCTTTTTGCAGCATGCTCTGGGAGAGATTGAGGTAGTGCTACTGACATGTGAGGCTGTAAAGAGATTTCTATTCTTAATCTGATTCACTCCTCGCTTACAGCGCCACACAGTGTTCAACCCGCCTCACTGCAGGACACATGAGAAGACGCTTTCAGGATGTCGTAGATCTGATCCCTCGCATGCTGCAGGGCATCTTTTCTTTTAGTGGTTTCACCTGCACGTGGTATGAAGATATTCTTCTACTACCAACCGTCATCAAAAGCACATCTTTCTTTCTATGCATTTCAACATTCCATGTAATCGCATGAACCCTTATTTGAAACACTGTTTTCGTAAAATAGACTGGAATAATAAATGGAAATTTAAAGGTAAAGGTTGACTTTTTAATGAACACAAATGAGTGAATATTACCGGTAAACCACGGAGGAAGAGTTTGATCCACACAATTCACCGGCCAGCAAATTAAAGTCTGGGTCACTTTAACCCTGCAGTGTAATTTCACTTCTTTATCATGTAGGCATTCGGCTTTTGTCCATACAATCCCATTCTTTACTTTTTGAAAGATATACCTTCACATTTCACAGACAGACAAAAACAAAATTCAAATGGGACACTTTGAAGTCAAATGTTTTATTTAAAAAAATAATAATAATGCATAAAACTTAGAAGAAAACATATGATTTATCAAGTTTTAACACATTTAATCACAAATACTGCTCTGCTGACACCACCCAGGGTTTACATGATCCTCCAGGTAGCCGCTGCTTTCCTCTCCTGTTACACCCAGAAATCGTTTTTCATTTGCCTCAGAAAACGACAGTAAAAGTCGGTTTACCGAGAGTGAGCACGGTTTAGCAAAGGTAGGTGACCTAGCACGTTAACTACTGCATGCAAAATCAAGCGTTCAACAATCCAAACACAATAATATGAGCAAAGAAAGGAAAAATGTATACGTGAGCGACATTTAATCACTATTCACAGAGAAACCCGTCCCTTCATCACATCCCTGAGTACAGCGTCCGTTCGTCCAATCGTCCCTCCGGCTCTAGGTCAGTCGCTTCCCAGTGTTCCCAGTGCTAAACAGGAATCTAGCTCGTTAGCATGCAGTCTGCTCCTCTGCCCTCACCTTCTTCTCCTTGTCCTCGCCCTCTTTGTCTTTGTTCTTTTTGTGTTTCTTCTTCTTGTGTTTTTGTTTATGCTCCTTGTGTTCTCCTTTGTCGTGGCCGTCGTGCTTCTTGTGCTTTTTGTGCTTCTTGTGTTTCTTGTGCTTCTTCTTCTTCTTGTCCGAGGCCGCGGGGGGGCCAGAGCCGCTGTGGCTGCTCGGGGAGGGGCTGTTGGAGCGCTGGCTCTGGGACACGATGGGGCTGTGGCTCCTCCCCTTCTCCGGCTCAGAGCCTTCCCCTTCGCTGTAGTCGGGCACGAAGGCCGCCTCGTCCGTCTCGCGCCCCAGGTCGGAACACAGACGATGCCTCTTGGGCTCTGGGCCACGACTCTCCTCTCGTCCGCCTCCGCCTCTCCCTTCTGATGTTCTCTCCTCCTTTCCAGTTGTCCCTCGCCCCTCCTCTCTCACTGCATGTTTCACTTCTTCTCTTCCTCCTCTTCCCTCTTCCCTCGTAGTTTTTGCTTTTGTCAGTTTGTCAGAATTCGTCTGCGCTACCCTGCCGCTTTTGCCCTCTTCCCTGTGGACCCTCCTTTTCTTCTCCTCTCTCCCTTCCCCTCTCTTCTCCTCCCTCGCCACATCACGGCCTTCGCTCCTGACCGGTTTGGGCGCTTCGACCGGCACCTCTCTGGCTTGGACCTTCTGGGGCACTGGAGAGGGCTCCTTCGGGGCGCCGACGCCATTTTCCAGGCCTTCCTCCTCATCCTCTCTCTCCCACTTGGAGCGAGGAGGAGGCTGAATGAGCGGCTCCTCCCTGACCGGGCTGGAGGCGGGGCTGCTGCTCCGGTTCTTGCCGTGGCTATTTGGGGGGCTGGACGGGGGCTTCTCTGCAGATTTAGACGGCAGACTCTTCTGGTCTTTGTCGGAGTCCCTCTTTGTCTCTTGTCCTGACCTGGTGCCGAAAAGACAACAGCCATGTTCTAAGTGCATTTCACAGATTCCGTATTATGACGGACACTCAGAGTCCACATTACCCAGAATGCAACCTGCCACCGGCTATGCTTTAAGGAATGGCTTGATTTGTGTTTCGTTGTCCTCGTTTGCTTTAAACCTCCTTCAGGAGAAAATCGGTTTTTCTCGCATAGATCAGAGGAAGGCGCGTCCAGTCTGGGCGGCGGAACTTCAAACGGAACTTTTACCTCGATTTCATTCAACGCCGGCCGTAAGACCGGTCAGGTCAGACCAACCTCCGGCGTCTGGTCCTGTCCAGCAGGTCTTATGGACCGTGAAGCCGCACATGTAGCTGTGCTGTGTTTATGGCCGTGTCGTACATGCAAGCTTTGCTTATACCTTCAATTTGACTACGTTTATCAGGATTTCAGTTTAACTTTAGTGTGAATGGCCTCTGACTCGTGTCAGCGGCCATTCATTCCTCAAAATGACCAACAGGAGAAACATTCAGAGGCTTCTGGGTATTTTCCTTTCGCTGAACAATGAACGAATGAAAACGAAGCATGAAGGTATTGTCAGAAGCGACAGACTCACCTGCTGGAGCCCCCGGCGTGGCTCGTCAGGGCTTTACGGCTGATCCTGGGTTTGCTCTTCGCTGCAGGTTCCTCGCCATCTTTTCCTGCTGGGGGGGGGGGGGGGGGCAAACACATTCACGTCAATGCTCAGAACAAAAATAAAAAATAATGGTTCTCTCTTCACACATGTAGAGAATCCAATCACCTTCTCTATGAACTGCAGCTGATTTGTCCCCAGAGGGGACGCTCCTCTCTGCTCTGTCCTTGGAGACACTCCTGGGAGACGAGAGAATATAATTACAGATTAACGGCTGCATTTAGAGAAGCGTGGCATAAGCGTCATGTCGTGCTCAAAGGGAACCGACCTGTCCGACTTGGACGCTCTTTCCTCCGCTCGCTCCTTAGAAGACGTGCTCGGCTTCTCCTGGGGCTCCGCCGTTCTCCTGGAGATGGCTGACTTCTCTCCAATGGTCATTTTATCCACGGAGATGGACCTTCCTCCACCGGAGGTCTTCCTCTCTGTTCTCCCTGACCGCTCCCCTTCGGCGTCTCTCTCTGCAGTCCCTTTATGGGAGCCTCTGTCCCTCTCTCTGTCCGGCGCCGCGCCCCGGTCCCTCTCTCTGTCCGGCGCCGCGCCCCGGTCCCTCTCTCTGTCCGGCGCCGCGCCCCTGTCCCTCTCTCTGTCCGGCGCCGCGCCCCTGTCCCTCTCTCTGTCCGGCGCCGCGCCCCTGTCCCTCTCTCTGTCCGGCGCCGCGCCCCTGTCCCTCTCTCTGTCCGATGCCGCGCCCCTGTCCCTCTCTCTGTCCGGCGCCGCGCCCCTGTCCCTCTCCCTGTCCGATGCCGCGCCTCTGTCTCTCTCTCGGTCGGATCCTGAGGCTCTGTCTCGCTCTCTGTCCGGTCCAGAGCTTCGGCTCGGTTCCCTCTCCGGGTCCTGAAGTCTGTCTCCAGCGCTTCCCGGTCTCTCTCTAGAGAGTTCCCTCTCAGGCGAGGCACAGCGCTCCTTTCTTCCGGGAGCGTCCGCTGTAGTGCCGAGGCGTTCCCCTTCAGACACGTTGGCGGCGGTCGGTCGGTTTGACGAGGTGGACGTCTTCTCGGGGCCAGATGACGCTCTGTCCGAGGAGGAAATGTCGGCGGTGCCCTTCCTGCCCAGATCCCGGTTCAGCTTGATCCTCCTCTGGGTCAGCGGCTTCACCTGAATATAATAATGGAACGATAAATATATAAAAAGCAGCGATGGGTGTTAGATTAAGACAAGCGGGCCACTGAGGTATAAACTACATCTTTTTCTATCGGTGTTTCTGGAGCGATCGACCCACCTGAAGGTCCATCGGAGGTCTGATGAAACCTCGATTGGCGTCTCCTCGGCCCATGTCGCGGATCCCGAGCAGCGGCGGGGGGGGGCAAGGCCTGTCTGAGGGTGGCAGCCGGTGGATCAGGGGCAGGTGGGACATGTAAGCGTGAGAGACGGCATCGCCTCCAAGTCTTCTCAGCGTCCCAGGGGGAGGTCCAAGCAAAGAGCGACCGTCGTCCATAACCCTCCTCCGAATGTCCCCTGGGGGGGGGGTTGGGAGGAGTGGGTAACTGTGGGGATGAGGGAGGGGGAGGTGGCTGCCGCTCTGTGGGAGGTCTCTTCTCCCCCTGATCTCGTGTCCGGGTCGAGGGCCGTCGTAAATAGAGGGATGATGCAAGGACAGGTTCTGGGACAGTGGGGGGGTCTTCAGTATGGGGGGCCTTGTTCCCGAGCTTTTCGCCTTTTCCTTTTCCTTTTTGGAAGTAGTGGAGTTTGGGACATCTTCTGCTTTGGGTTTGACGCTCTTCACTGGTTTTGTGAGGGAGGACGAGGACTCTCTCTTTCGGGCCGCCCCTTCTCCAGACCTCTTTTTCACTCTTTCACTCTTGACCTTAACCCCCTCCGTCTTAACTTTAGCTTTGACCTTTGGGCCTTTCTCTTTCTTAGACTTGTCCGGCTGGCTCTTCGATATTGATTTGGCTGTGGCTTTAACGGGCGTAGCAGAGCTTTTAGAGGGCGGAGCTTTGGTGGTTGAGCCGCCAGCCTGGGGCTTTGAGGAGGCGGGCGGGGTTTTGACAGGTGAAGAAACCTCATCCATCGGTTCGTCTCTGACGGGCGTAGCGTCGCTCCGCTCCACCGACTGATTGGATGCTTCCGCCTCCTCCCCAGGCTTCCTCTTCTTCCCTTTCTTTGACTTCAACAGTTTAGAACCCGACTTGGTCCCAGAGGAAGAGGATGACGGAAGATGGCGTGGTGGCACCCCTCGCTCTTCCCTCCCTCTTCTTCCTCGTCCCTGGGGGGAGTAATCTCTCGCTAGCGGGGACATTCTCTCCCGCTCCCTGTCTCTGCTGCCGTGGCCTCTGTGATGCAGTGAGGGATGCTGGTTGTCATAGTGTTTGTAGTACCATTCCGGGTACTCCCACTGCCGATAGTTCTCCCTTTCCCAGCGCTCATGGCCGCCAGCGCTCGGACCCTTCATCTCGTACTGTCCGAGCTCCCGCGCAGGCAGCTTTCGGCCTGGGCTGCGGTTCCTGTAGGCGCCGGGGGAGCGAGACCGTGACCTTGACCTGTAGGGTGCTGCTTCATCTGCTCCTTCCCAGCCACCTCCCCGGTAGGGGGGAGGAGACCGTGGCGATCCAGAGCGCCGGTACCCAAAAGATCTTGATCGAGACCGGGATCTGGACCGGGAGCGTCCATAGCTACGTCCATTGCGTCTAGAGTAAGGGGAGCGGGGGTAGGACCGGCCCTGCGATCGGGAACGTGATCGGCTTTGGGAATAAGAGTAAGACCTGGATCTTGATCGGGATCTAGACCTTGATCTGGAACGAGAGTAAGATCGGCTGAGTGGAGAGCGACTGTATGATCGGGATCTAGACAGGGACAAAGCCAGAGGAAAAACCACGATCATGAAAGACTTTAAGGACGATGCACGCGGCTCTAATGTCAGAAGGAAAGCCATTTCTATACGTCCCGTTTGAAAGTACCTGGAAAACGACATCCTTCGTCTCTTCGGTGCATTTCTGTACTTCATAAGCTCTTTGTGGAAGTCCTTAGTAAATTCATCCAGTTTGGAAGTAACGCTGTTCAGACAATAAAAATGAAACTTTCAGAACCACTTTGAACCTTCGGGAATTTGTAACTCAAACCATAAATGACGCTAGGTCAAATTCTCCACATGTAAATTATGCTAATCAGTAGAAATCGATAAGCGAACAACTCACTTGTCCTGCCGATGGTGCCGCTGTCTGTAGAAATCTTCCTTTGACATGGGAGGCTGAGAGAGGGAGGCTGGAAGTGGGACCAGAGGCGGCTGGGTGCCGGGGGCAACCCAGGGCGGGTTGAGCACAGGTGGCCCGGGGGCATAAAGGGGCCGTGGCTGGTAACTGATGGCAGGAGGGGGGACCAGGCCGGGTCCAGTGGCGTACGGAGGAGGGTAAGGCTGTAGTGGCGGCGGGTACAGGGATGGAGCCGAGAACACTGGGGGGGCGGGAACAGGGGGCTGAGCTGCCTGCAGGTGACTGGATGGATGCTCTCTATTTCTGAAAGCCCTGGAAAGAAGAACGAGACACAAAACCGAGTGAGACTAAAGAGTTACGGCACAAAAAGACAGCCCAGGTAGGGACAGGCGTCACCTCTCCCAGTGTCGGCCTCCTCCCCTGTAAGGCTGATGGTGCCGCGACGGATCCACTACACAGAAACAACAACAGTGTGTTAGTTAAAAGCCCACGTTGTCCTGCTCCAATAGTTACATTGCTTTAGGAAGGCAACGTCTCACTTGAAGGCTGAGGCGGCCTTATATGCGGAGGGTGGCCAAGGACACTGAACTGGTAGTTCTGTAAGAGAAAAGTGTGACCAGTCACTTCAAAGAGCTTCAACTCAACTTCACCAGCTCAGCAAACGGATTCGAGGGGAAAACAGTGATTGTCATTAGCAAACTGGCTAACGCTAACCCTGATGGAGGAGGGCTTACCTGCGAGCCGCTCTCCGGGTTCGACGAGGATTCTGGCCCAACAGTGGCTTCTGGATCTGTTTCGCTAAAACATAATCAGACACATTCCATTAACGAGGATCTGCGCTTCATGGTTTCTCGTATGTGGGGGGGGGCAAGCTTCACAGACGGAACTTACCCCGGTGGGGGCGGTTCACCGTGGCTGCCGGACTGCGCCGGAGACGGGTGGTCAGCAACGGGTGAAGCTTCTCCTCCTTCGACAGCAGATGCGTGTGGAGGAGTAGGAACGGCGGGAGGAGTAGGAGCCAAAGGAGGAGTTCCAGAGGCAGGAGGAGTAGACGCAGCCGGCGCTGGAGGCAGTGCTTGAGGTGTGGAGGAGGGCACACCCGCTGAGGTGTTGTGGGAAACATTGGCCAGCAGTGGGTCCTGCTGCCTGGATTGCAGCGGCCGGACCAGCTGAAGGCGCGGAGGGGGCGGGGCCAGATTCTGGAGCGACTTGCGAACACTTTTGGTATACCCAGTCTCATTCTTAAAGTTGTTCACGGCCTGTTAAATGGAAAAACGATGCTTACAACAAATAGCTGCTAGCGTTTAGCGTGTTAGAGCGAAGCGAATCCGACATCTGGCCACATCAAAACGCATCAGAAAGGTTTACCTGACGGAGAAACTTGTTGGCAATGAGATTATCAGGCGAAACGTCGGACTGTTTGCACGTGAAGCAGACGTGCTCCTCGGAGTCCAACAAGGCAGTCCTGATACCTGAAAGCAAACAGGCCGTTAGATGAAAGCACCGATTCCTGGATTTAAAATCTGAAGTTAATTACTTTCCCGAAGACGAACGTGAAAAGGATAAACTTGTGCAACAAGCGACTTTTCTTTTGCACTCACAATCATCACAGTAACTGTTCCCGCAGCAGGGGATCACCACGGCATCGGTCATCAGGTCGCTGCAGATCGGACACAGGAGTTCGTCTGGGATGGGGTCCGAATCGTCCTCGGATGAGGACTGCTCATGCGGAACGAACGGAGGCCGCTCCTTCTTTCCTTGGGCGTACGCTTCCCTGTATAAACGTACACATTTTAATTCTAGGGATTGTGCTGCAAAGAAAAGCAACAGCTGTAAACATGTGCGCTATCCGAGTTAGCAACATGGCGCGCCTTTGACGTTTCCGGCTGATACCTACGCATCTATAGCAGGTATGGCGTATTCCCCCGTGCTGGTCAACATGGCTCCTTTGGTGCCAGGCTCTGCTTTCACCATGAAGCTCTGAGGGATACCTTTACTGACCCGGACTTGCTTCAGAGCCTCCACATTCTTATCCTGGACCTAAGACAAATAAACAGAACCAATTGTGTGAGAAGCAACAACGGGCGGCAGAGATGAAAACCTGCAGGGGGCGATAGTTACCGTCAGCATGGGGCACTGGCGAATGTAATGGCCGGCCTTTCCACAACGAAAGCAGGTGTAATGAGCAGGAGGGGGTCCGATCGCTTTCTTGGAATAACTACAAATACAAGTTTGATTTGTTTTCAAAATCTACACAGCGCTGGTATAGTTAAAATAAACAACAGAACACAGATGGGACTTTAAGTGTGAGAACAAGGAGTGTGTGTACTAACTAAATGGGGTCATATTCGTGATTGGACTGAGACATCATGGCTTTAATCTTGTCCTCCTCCGATGCATTTGCATCAACGAGGTTAGCGGTCTACAACAGGGGGGGGGAGAAAAGAGGGATGTTAGGCTCACAAGAAAAACGACGAAACACGTCTTATCAGGAAGCACAACCACTGTGAGAAGAAACGGTACCTTGGTGAGTTGGGCAAGTGACAAAGAAGGGGACGAATCGGTCTGCAGGAGAATCAGAGTACAGATACGGAAGGAGTTAACGTTACGTCAGAGCCAACACAGTTTCCCCACCACATCGGTGTCCACTCCCTCAAGAGCTCCGTTCAATCTCGGCATCACACCAAAAGCCTTTTATCGATTGCTCAAAGCAAATTTCAGTCGGGAATTCTTCACTAATGACGATTCTAACAGCACCATCGGCTAAATCCATTAAATACTCGTTGTTCCGGAAGCTCGGCGTGTTACTGCAGCTTGCTAGGACTGTGTACACGCGAGTGACTGGTAAGGTGTTTCAAGGGGAGGAGTGCATCTACTGACTATTTGTGAGGTTATATTTCCTGTCTTGTAACATTTTCTTTTTAAATATTACAGCTGATATACCTGAAAAAAAAAACGGAAAGAATTCCTAGGGAAAAATTAAAATTAAATGACATGTTCTGTTAATTTACAAACATCTTTCTACAGTGAAAAACAGCATAAAAAACAAGTAAAGCTTGGTGAGATCTCTGATCCAGGTCTGGGGGGGGTCAAGCGGACAATTAGAAATATTTGCACAAAAACAAAACAAACAAAATGCTCTGCCTAATTATAATAATTCTCATAAGGTAAATAAACAAAAACAAGGAGGGAAGGGAGGGGGTTCTTCAGCATGATAGGCAGGGCTCAGAGAAGACTGTGGAGGGAACACACAGGGATCTGGAGCGCCTGGTTCTGACAACGAACCAGTGAACTTTATTGACAGGTTCTGTAGCTTACAGCTTACAGGACATACTCTCACTGCAGCGACCGTGGCAGGTCTCCAGAGGTAAATAAGAGATTTACTCAAGGTCAGAGTACGTCCCACAGTTTTAACAGTACACTTTGAACCCACGTCTCTGTAACACACACACACTGGATTAATTCATAGCATCGGACCGCTGGGAGGGAACCGGTGAGCTTTTCATGCGTCAGTGTTATGTGCAGTCCACCACTCAATGCAGAACAGAACATCTTCACGGTGAAACACTTGACATTTGTAGATTACTGAACAAAAGAAGGAAGTGGATTGAAGATTTGCAGGGTAAGGTTTCAAAATAAAATTCACTCCGCTCTTCCACTCACAGCTATAGTTTTGTAATCAGAATCAAATGTAAAAACAATCCCAACCACACTTGACTTCATTGGGTTCTTAGACAGCAGTATTTTCACAGAAAATAACATGACAATGAATTGTGATACAAAAAAAAACATATATATATATATATATATATATATATTTTAACCCATGTAAAAGTACATTTATTTGGCTGACCTGAAGCAGGCTACAAAACCATTTCATTATGAAATACAATCATTAACAGTTTAAATGTGTTAGTACCCAGTCATAAAGTAGCAACACTTTCAACAATTGGTTTGTTCAGGAAATTAAACAATGGAGGTGGTTTCGTCTGTTGTTTCTCATCAGAATTACCTCCCTGAACCACAACTTCAAAAACCTTTCACTGGCTAATAATAATCCGGAAACTTGTGGTTGCAAGAAATAAACAACAAACTAATTGCACCGTTGTAATGAAAGTAAACCCGCCCAGAAAGACATCAAATAACATATAGAGGCTGAGGTCTCAACACAAATGTAGCCAACACAGAGTGAACAGGAGATACACAGAACTGAACTACTGACGGAATGTTTTCACGAAAGGTGACTGAAGCCAGAAAGAGGGAGAGAAACGAGAGGAGGAAGAGGAAGAGCGAGATGTATTTGGATTTGTGTTACATACGAGTCTTGAGGATCCGACCCCAGCTGTGTCAGAACGATTTCTGCAGAAACAAAAGGAACCGCCAGTTGTTGATACGGATCACATTAAACCTGCATGAGCGAGTTCACTGATGGTGATTCAAGAATGAGATTTCTGTCTAAAGCAAACTTACACAATAAATGTCTTGCCGGCTGGTTTTACTCCTCCAATCGGAATGCGGCGGACGATCACAGACGAGTGTTTTGGGATGTGGGAGGCGTCGTCTGTGTATTCTGGCAAAAGAAAAAGAAAAAAAAAGAAAAGCCACGTTTGAAACTAACCTAAACGTAAACCCCATTAGTGCAGCGGGTCAAAAGAGAGCCGACGTATGCAAAACCCTTACAGACAGATCTTACAACATCAACCTAACTTGTGCTGTGGCCTGTGGCCTGTGCGAAACATGTTCCCTTGCTCATCTTCATCTCTGAAACTTCACTTTCAGTTCCTACAAACTTGAAACCAAGTAAATCACAGGATGCGGCATTTCAACACAAAACAGCGTCAACAAATGACTAGTATATATTTTAACTTCGAGCTAACAGGCTTCATATATATTGATATATTTTATGATGACAACCGGGCGGCTCGGTGGTGCAGTGGTAAGCACTGTTGCCTCACAGCGAGATGGTTGCAGGTTCGTCTCCGGCTTGTGGCCATTCTGTGAGGAGTTTGCATGTTCTCCCCGCGTCTGCGTGGGTTCTCTCCGGGTTCTCCGGCTTCCTCCCACCACCAAAAACATGCAGCCTAGGCCGATTGGTGACACTAAATTGCCCGTAGGTGTGAGTGTGTGTGTGGCTGGTTGTCTGTCTGTGTTGCCCTGCGATGAACTGGCGGCTTGTCCCAGCAGTCAATGGCCTCTCGCCCATTGACTGCTGGGATTGGCTCCAGCTTGGCCCGCGACCCGATAGCGGAATAAGCGGTTAGAAAATGAAATGAAATGAAATGATGACAACCCCTTTTAGAGAATAATTTGCGAATCAAAGCAAATCTGAGACTAAATCCAGGAGTTCCTTCTCCTAATGGCGTCGACTGGTCAAACAAGACGCCATATTTTGTATTCCGAATTTATAAATAGACCGCACGTCGTATTCTTACATGATATTCAACAATAATAATAATAAGCAATAAGAAGGTTATCGAGCATTTCGTGACGTGTAATCTGATTACATACCTTCGCGAGTCTGCGCGTTGGTGATCTGCAGGTCGCAGTCTGTGGCCTTGAGGCGTTCTCGGCCCATAATCTGCTTTTTAAGATCATTGAGGGTGATATGCAGCCCATCAAATGTGACCGTATTGTAGTCCAGTTTGGAAGAAAACTTATAGTGAACACAGGACATTTTTACAGGTCTAAGCACTTAATCAAGCACAAAAAACACAGTCCTATTATAATAACGAAAGGAAACCGTCAAAACGGAGCACAAGGGGCTATGTGTGGAGATTTTAACAGGTAAACCATCTACTCGCCGAGTCACAAGGATGAAATAAGGAAATTCCAGGCGTTAAGTCTTTGACGTTGTCAAAGAAAAACGGTCGTCCGAACAGTCCAAAAGTTCTTTTATAGTCCGATAGATCACAACAGCGATCCAAATCCAAGATAGTCCAAACACCGCGTTATGACTAAGGCTCAGTCCGTTGTCAATTGTCCTTGGTGGGAAACACGATGAGCACCGTCTGTCAGACGGATTTCTCCGTTTCCCAAGTCCTTGCAAGGCCTTTAATCCACTTTATAACGTCCTCTTCTGTCGCTGTTGAACCTCTGAAGAATTTATCCGAATTCACAATGTAAATCCATTTCAGATGTTGAAATAACTAGCGGGCTAATATAAACCCTAATATGCTACAAAAACTGTTTTAGCCAACGTTAACCTTGCCAATCAACAGCTTCATAGCACTTGTCTAACAAAAGCTAATGGCTAACGTTGCCCGACATTAATGGCGCTGTTAGCAAGGTTGCTAAAGTTAGTGGTCGGAAAATCCAAAGAAATCCAGCAGTTAGGGTTACTTGGAGCACATATTTGACTTCAGTGCATGGCCGTTGTACATAATGAAAAATCAAAAGTTATCCATCCATCGTAATCTTCAATTTAAATCCATAAAATCCATTTCGGTCATCTTGCTTCTGTCCTCGCTGTTTCATCAAAATGGCGCTCGACGGAACCGGTAGTGCTATATTACAAAGACTAAGCAGGAAGTCAAGAAAGTAAACTCGATCTTTAGTCCTCGTCGTATAATGAATTTAATCGGATTTTTTTTTTTTTTAATCTGATTTCGAGTTTGTTATTGTCAGTGTTTCCATTTGTAACAGTTTTCAATTATGGCTTTGATATGACTACCAAAACGAAATAAGGACACTGCTGCGCAGGGTAGCGTGGCCGAGCGGTCTAAGGCGCTGGATTAAGGCTCCAGTCTCTTCGGAGGCGTGGGTTCGAATCCCACCGCTGCCAGGAAATCTTATTGTTAATTTTGCAAGTCACTCAGTACTTTGCACAAGACTGCTCGCTCGTAGCAAACGATCGGCAACACCACACACTGAACCAGACTCGCATCTGTCCAAAGCACAGTTTATGTCCATTTATTATTTAATGTAAACTGAGACTCAGTGCCAAAACCATAAGGATGGAAATCCTAAACGACATTTTTACTTCATTTAAATTGATGTACATTTCTAGTTGGGTTTTTTTGGGATCACCCAGATGTTCGGGATCTGTGTCCTCACAGTATTTGTACATTTCATCAGCAGATTGTTCTTTGCAGGTCTTTCCTCTTTCATATAACAAAGGGCGGTTGTCCTGCGTGCATGTGATCGCTGTTCACCTTCCCCTGGCCCCCCTCCTCTCAGACAGGTGTGGTCCTTCTGTTGGCAGCAACCAGACTCTCCGTGTTTTTGTGCGTCTCTGTGCTTAAATCTCCCACGGCCATGTCGATTTTGCCATCTTTAAGCGGCGATGCGAGGGTGTAGAGCATAAACTCTGATCCCACTCTCACCGGATTGGACAATCCCGACAGGACCTTGGGTTCTGCTGAGATGGACCGCTCCCTGTCCCGCACCCTGGAGTCTCTGAAGGAGCCCCCGGCGCTGTACCGGCGGCTGCGGTTCTGGTATCGGTTCCGGTAGTAAGATGAGTTGCGGGAGATCGGCGGCTTCATGAGGGAGGGTCTCCCGTTGCTGCGCAGCTGCCTGTGCCTTTCTATGAACACGTGCACCGCCAGGACCCCCACCATCTCAGCCAGCACGAAGGACAGAGCTCCAAAATAGAAAGACCACCCGTAGGAGTAGCTCTTCTTGTGGTCGCTCTGGCTGGGGTCGCCCGAGTTGGCTGATATGTACACGATGATGCCAATAATGTTGCTGAGCCCTGGAAGAGTTCGGAGGGATGAAGAAGGTCAGGCAGAGGTCAGGCGGAGGTCAGGCGGAGTTCTGAACATTCACGTGTAAGATCTGCGCGTTTCTGACCTGCGGACACGAACAGGATCCCCGCGCTGAGGATGACGTTGTAACGCGACTTGTAGAACTCGCTGGCGGCCACGCACACGCCTCCGAGGAATAATAATCCCACGCTGAGGATGGGGAAGAGGCTGGAGGCCCGAACCGCTCCTGGAGAGAAGAGAGCGGGGGATGGGGGTGGAACGGAACTCCTATATTTCATCACTGAGACCACGTTTACGCGCGTGCATTTGTTGTTACCCACGCAGTAAATACTCTGCGGCGTCCTGCTCATAGTCCGCATCCTCAGCAAAGTGATCGATGTCTTTACAAACGCCTCGAAACGTCCCTGCAGAAAAACAGAGAGAGCAGCAACGCATCTTTATGACCTTATAGTATTTATTGTATAATAAATAAAAGACGCCATCTTTGGCTGCCGCAGCGCGTGCATTGTAACGGAGCAACAACAAAATTACAACCTATAATTAACAAATACAAAATCAATATACTTCACGATAAAGATCCAGCATTTAAAACGTTCAAATAAAGATTACAAAAGCAAAAACAAACTCAAGATAGAGTTAATAATTATTAATTGGTCTTATTAAGGCTTGACTGCGCGCTTCCTGCTCTCTGCGTGTGACCTTTGTCCCCAAACAGCACCATATTGATAAACGTGTCCTAAAGTGCTGCGCTGATTGACCGGTATTGATTGTGACTTAGATCACCATGGTAACCAAAGCCAAACTTATTCCCAGAAGCCTACATGTTAACAGATTCCAGAGAGTTGTTAAGTGTCCAGACCAGATAAGAGGATTTAGGATATTTTGTACATCAACCTGTTTAATTTGTTTGTTTGTTGTCCTTCTATTTATTGTACAAACACAATCTCCACAGCTGACTGATCACGGCAGGTCATCCATTCACCAAGTTCTAAACTTAAACTTTAACTTTGAACAGACCTCTAATGAATGTTATTTATGTTCTACTTTAGTTCATGAACTCCGGATCTATAACTGATCAATGAGAACTTCAGATAAACTTTTGCGTGGATGTGGCGCATCC
This sequence comes from Brachionichthys hirsutus, assembly GCF_040956055.1. Lineage (NCBI taxonomy): Eukaryota > Metazoa > Chordata > Actinopteri > Lophiiformes > Brachionichthyidae > Brachionichthys > Brachionichthys hirsutus. The sequence continues at coordinate 11,104,621 of NC_090913.1, forward strand.
GTGGCCGTAAAGTCATGCCTTTCGAGTTTCTCTCCTACCCTCGGTGCAGCAGGTCCTCCACAGACCCGAGTGGGTCAGGACCTCCTCGTTCTTGCGGACAGTCTCGTTGTCGTTTAGGCTCTTGGAGCGACACACCCCGCGGGAGTACAGCCAGTAGTCCGTTCCCACGGCGATGGTCATGAGGCTGAAGGCGCAGAAAGCCCCCGCCGTGGTCAGCAGCATCATCATGCCCCGGTTGCACAGCCTCATGTCGACCCGGCCCCCCCCCCCTGCACCTCCTCCTCCAGCGGTCAGCACCTGTTAACCCCCCCACTTACCCTCTTATCTTATTCTGGTGCCGTTCGGCCGAATGGAGGCTTTTCTGCAGGACCCGATACACTCGTCTCGCTGGATAACGGTGCGGGTCATTTTCTCTTCAGACGCGTTAAAGCTCACTCAGATGTCAAACGCGTAGAGGAGGAGGAGGAAGAGGAGGACTGGGAGTGTTTCAGTTTCAAACTGATCAAGGCGCAAAAAGGAAAAAGACTAAATCCTTGTCAAACTAAAGGTTTGTTGACCGCAGCGCTCCTCCTGCTGGGTTCTGGCAGGACTCAAACCTGCGACCTCCTGGCCTCAGAGCGCAGTCCGACAGTTCAGCACCAAGGACAGCAGCACTGTTACACAAGAACGCTCTGGTGCGTTAAGCTGCAGCTCCCCCCCCCCAAAAAAAACCAAACAAACAGCCTGAAAAAAACATCCTGGGGTTCATTTGGATTTTACTTTTAATAAATAAATATATATATATATATACAAATATTCTGCAAACATGGGGAAAAAAATATTCACTAAACGTCACAAGATCAATAATTCTGATACGTTTTCCTGTTAAAATCAATTTGAAAGCTAAATTGTTTAGGTTCTAGCTATTTTATGATTGCAAGCTTGGATCCTTTAGCAAAGCCAAATCTGAAAATGTGAATCAAAAGGTGTCAACATATTAATCACTATAAATCATTTCGGAACTGTTTTGCTGATGCGAATCTGATCTCACCTCAAACAGTCTGAGATCTATTAAACTGATTTACTCTTTCAAGAATCTTTATTGGTGGTACCCCCCCCCCCCCCCTGTATTTAACTAATGTAATACAGGGAGCATGCAGGCAAGCAGCCTAAGAAGAGGCACCATACTGATCTGTATACAGTTGGGGGTACAGTATTACTCAGCAATACTTGATATCGAGAACATCTGCTGCTCGACGCAGGAAATGGCCGCATATACATGCTAATCTGGATTCTTTATTTGAAACTTCAAACTGGTGTCACCATCAACGGAAGCTTTAGTGGAATGTCTGATCCAATAAAACACAAACCCAGAGGTACTGAAACGGTAACGGAATGATTCACTTTAATGTGGGTGGAATGCTGCAGGTGTCTCCGACGCGCAGGTAAAGACGGCGCATGCAAGCGTCCAGTTAAACAATCTCATGTTGCTTTATAAAAGTTGCCTTCTCCTCCTCCTCTTCCTCCTCCTCTTCTTCTCCTGCATTTTGCATAGTAAACATTTTATTCTCTCGTGTTCCTCTGTCTCATTCGCCACCTCCTTCTTCCTAATAATGAGAGTCCTACACCCGCCCCCCCCGCCAGGACTGCACAACAACAACAACTAACACAGAAAAGACAGAGTCCGAGTGAAGATTTAAGGAAGAGAACGAGGAGGAAGTGACGGCAGGGTTAAAGTGCGGTGAGGATTAGTGTACGATCACGTGGGAACCACTTCTAGCTCATCCCTATTTACACAAACACTATAGAACACAATTAATATCTATTTTATATGTTCATTTCACACATTTCAGAGTTACAGCAAAACGGTGTTCAACCCGTGCTTTTTTTTTTAAAGCAGACTCTTTAAGTTAGCGAGGCGTATATTGAAACCATTAGCAACACAGCATCCGGAGTGGAAACAACAAAACCTGACCGGTGTACGGAAGTTAAGATAAAAAAATATTAAAAAATCACTTTTGCATTGAAAAACTTGATGTACCGAGGTTTTTTGTTTTATTTTTCCTCCGTGGCATCAAAAAGTAAATCTTAAGGAGTTATTGCACCAACAAATATGGCATGCTTAGAGGAGATGGACCACAAAGACTGTTTAGGCCTACAGAGCACTGACTCACTGCAAGAAAGAGAAAGACCAACAGCTTTTAACATCACTGCCGAACAGCCACCGAGGGATTGGACTTTTTTTTGTTCTTTGTTTTTGCATCGATTTGGAAGACGAGACGTGCTTAAGACTAAGTCTGGAAGGACTTTGACACAAAGCTATAAATCAGGATGATTTTTCATTCCGAACCTTCAAAAACACAACCTGAACAGGCGCACACGTGTGTGTGTGTGTGTGAGAGCGTACACACACACACACACACAAATACAAATATATCGATCATGGAATGTTCATGATGCAACCTCTGGAGGTCGAACAGAATACAACCCGAGTAAACGAGCACACACACAGTTACACATTCACGATGCACTTTGCTGTTTCACCAGGCGGCCAGCCGGAGATTACTGGAAACCAGCCCGGTACTGGTGAAACTCAGTCCCACTGGGACCAAACCAGCAGCTAAAGCCATCTTGCAGTCTGCGTCTGATTCTGTGTTTGTAGCTGCGGTTTGTGATTGTTGTCGGCTTTAAATGGCGGGTTGTGGCTTTAGCGTCGGCGGTTTGAGTCTAAAGGTGCGATGAGATGCCAGATGAGCCTTTCATGCATAGAACCGGGCCGGAGGAAAGTCCGGTCCGGTCGACTTCAGACTTCAGACTTGTATGATGAATTCAGGGTTGGTGTAGGAGAAGCCTTGAAACTCATTCTGGTCCAGGTTCATGATGAAGAGCTTGTCCGTGGGCGTCAGCTCCACCACCATCTTCGTGAACTCCTTGTCAAAGTTGCCGACGTCGCGGCGAGATTTCTGAGGGGGAAGGAGGTGAGAGACGGGCGCGTTAGAAAAATACCCTAAGAGAATAAACGCAGCGTCATATAAAAAAAAAAAGGCAATCCAGAAAGACAACAGGGATACAAGCACAAAGGTGGGAGGAAGAGGAGGATGGCGAGGAGGATGAATCGTTTCAGCACACGGAAAGACATCTTCAGTATGGGACAAAGATCACAAGTCAAGAGCAGCGAAGACTGAAGTCAGAGCCGTCTAGTCAGAAACGTTGTGTTCAGGGTCCTAAACGAGTGATCAGCCACAGATTCTGGAACCTCAACACCTTTATTCTTTATTAAAGAGTAGAATCAGGTAACATGGAAAGAGTTATAAAAAGTGCTCCATCGATGATGCATTTCATTCAAGACATTTCTGCCTTCCCCAATTGAGTTACGGTAAAGTGAAATTAAGAAAGAGAGGCCCTTTAGTGCTTTAACTGATCCCTTGCCAAGAGGGCAGATTACAGGAGGCAATCTGAGCCTGCGTCTATTTGACAGAATCAAAAATGTGCTAAATTTGTGGGTGTGTTTTCTTTTATTTTGTCGTATAAATGTCGAGTCCACACCTCTGATAGTCTGTAAAGGGTTGAACCCCAAGGAGTCCATACTCAGCAAAGACAAACTGCGTAGAGTAAGTCAACAGAAAACAAACACACCCTGCCGACAAACTCAAGACAGTCAAAGGATGAAAAAGACCCGACCAACATTTCAACAGCACAGATGCAGAAAGATCCAAGACCCAAAAGCAGAGAGGGGGGGGGGTTCAAGTACAGAGCAGACAGATCCATAAAAACAGACCAGCTACAGACCAAACCAACAACCGGAAAGAGAATTTCACACACGGAAGCAGTGAGCCCCAGGCGAGACGGGCACAGACACACCCACGCACACACAACGCATTTATTTTCCTACCTCCTCATTTAGTCTCATCACAGGGCTTCCAGCTGAAAAGAGGAACGGCTGGAAACTTTCCACCCGCCGGTCCTCGAACTCACCACCAGGTCAGCTTATTTTTGTGCAATAAGCCAGTGTGAAAATGCCGTGAAGTGTTGTTTGCCTGTTTCTGCTGTTGCCGATGACATTGTCTCGAAAAATAATTGTGAATAAAGGCTTTTTGGAATTAAAATCAAGTTATCGTGAGGAAAGTTGAGTAGCGGAAGGTCAGGAATCATCGTCTGTTCACGGATGAGTAATAGAGAAACATAGTTATAATGCTGACAAATGAATTTAGGAATACTCAAAGCCTGCCTGTTGATTTTAAGTGATTCCGTTTTGAGTGTAGGAACAGTAACAAGGCGGACACAGGGAGTCTGGTAGGCACCAGTGAGTATATTATCAGTTTCCAGTCATACAGGACAATTACACAATCCACAGAAGCGCCGCTCGCATCCACAACAATTTATCCAAACATCTCTCAGATGCAGAATTTGATCATTTCTTTTCTCATTCACGTCTCTATTTAATTCACCGTCTCCCTCATCACAAAAAGCGCTCGCTTCGCTTTTTTTTTTTATTATCAGCGAGCGTCTTTGCGTAACAGAAACAGAATCAGGGATGTCACCGTGGTGTCGTCTCCCCGTTTTTTGATCCGCGCTCCAAAACCAAGGATTTGACACGTTACTGACCTGCGACTATTTACACAGCTACAAAAGGGTAACACAGCCTGCCTCACGATGAAACACGATGTCGTTTTACGCATGAAAAGGACTTTCCAAGGGTGCAGTATTGTTAAGCTATAATGCATATTCTAACCATTATGCATGTATTGCAAAAAAAAATGGCACTGGGGTGGCTGCCCTTCATCACAGTTATCCAAGACGGAATCTCTTCACATCATGAGTCGCAGTCCTATTTGGCACTTTTGGACTTCCTATTTTTTTGTAAGACGACGGCCTATCAGCTTCACGAGACCTGTCAGGGCTCCATGTGTACAATCCTCTAAAAAATGGTTGTTGCTAAGCTAAGAAGCGATGCCCTCTGTTGTTTAAAAAAAAAAGAAAAGAAAACGCAGTGTAACGCGGAGAATGCTGATGAATTCAGTCAAGAATCGCAGGGAAGTAAAGATCTCTATTCTCACTATAATACTGGCTGAACAGAAAACGTAAAAGTATTTGGTCCTACACGCAAAAGTAAATTCAACATTCGGAAACTGATTATTACTCAAACAATCACAGCGAAGCGAATGATCGGTTTTCACTTACACCGTATGAATATTACCAATATGCGATCATAGTACACTCAATGTTACCGAAAGGTCGTTATAGTCGATATGCAATTACAGGGAGGGCGACGCAAGAGACGGAGCCGGCCGAGGTCGGCCCTGAGGTCAGACGCTAACACGAAGCTGCTGCCGTGAGCAGCCGGGAAGAATTCATCAGCACTAAAGATAGAAATACAGCCAGCAGTGAAACGTGACGCGCTAAAACAAACGGAAACGGAAAACGGCGTCACTGCCGGAAACAAGACGAGTCTCCTACTGCCAACTAGACACACGGAGATCGGAGGACCTCTCCAGATTGTTAGCATTTAGGAACCTTTCTGTCTGTTAGCATCTGAACGTTAGAGAAATATATCTATTTATTTATTTTGGCATTTTGAGAGAATGCACCATCCAACAGTTAGATGAGAGGATTGATACCGCTCTCTCGCAAGTAAATTAGGTGCCAGAAAGCAATTAGCTGAAGTAAACCCCCCCCCCCCCCCGCCGGAGAACCGTTAGGGACGGTCTCCTAAAAATACAGCTACTGGAAAGAAAGCAAATAAAAAAGTGTTTGCTGTTTTGCTTTTGTCGTCTTTGTTTAACGTTTGATTAATTTAATTCTTCTCATTTAACACTTAAAGATGCAAATAAACGTATTTCCCAAACTGACGTTGAGCGATTCCTTTAACATCTCATCCTGCCGAATGCAGCCTGGATATGAAATCACGCTGATTCTAGTGTTTTCACATGACTCCGGGTTGTTGGGGGGGGGGCGGCTTTGTCACGCTGCCACTGGCGGGACCCAGCGATATGTGGCGTGATCATTGAGCTGTGTGAAAGTATTCAGGATTAACAAATGAGAAGCCTTGAAATTCTTCTTGGTCCAGGTTGGCTATAAGCTCCTGATCTGGGGGGGTCAGCTCTGGGGGGTGGCGCGTGAAAAAGCGATCAAAGTTCTCCGCTTCGCGCCCACACTGCCGTGGAGAGGAGAGGAGGAGAGAGAGAGGGGGAGAGAGATGGAGGATGGAGTGAGTTGAATGAGGGATGTGAAGAAAAAAAGACAACAACAAACGACAGGGAGAAAAAAGAGAAATAAAACATGGGATCAACCAATCAAATCCCTCACAGCCGAAGCTGTGGATTTCCATTGGTTCGTGTGTGAGCCAGTGACGTTTCAGCTTCATCATTGGTCACGACGCTCACAAATCATTTGTGAGCATCGTGAGCAATGGCAGGTTATGGTTGGGCTTGGGAGGGGAGGGGGGGGGGGGGGGTGAGCCTCCTGAACGTCTCTACGACTTACCTGAAAGGTTTGACTTCCTGCGCCTGAATTCCAAGTTAATTAAATAAAGTTTTGTTGAGGAATGTTTGTGCGTTCTATACTCACAGCTTTAGGCTTGAAGGGCGGCTGGATCTCTTTATTCTCCAGCTTTTCCCAGTCTATGTAGCGGAAGAAGGCGTGCTCCTTGATGTCTCGCTCCCCCTCCGGACCGCAGCCCAGACGCTTACCTGGATGCTTGGTCATGAGCTAAGAGCACAAACATCAAGGTGGCAGTGGGGAGGGAGGGGGTGGGGGCATACATTAATTATTATAAGTTATCATTTAGAGTGAGTATTATCCTAGACTCCAGCTCTCAAGGTATTTTAGGACATCTTTGTCCCGCTGAGAAAGCAGAGGACGTCCTTTAACAAATGTCCATGCCTGGAATACACGAGGACTTTTACGACTGCATCCATTAACGGAAAGAACAGGCGACCAAAATAACTCCGGCGATAAGAACTGTCTGACTGGAAACAATCAGAAACGCTATCATGTGACTGCTCCTTTACGGGCGCTGATGAAATATTATTTGAGCACTTTTAACGGTTTGTATACATTTTAGATGTATGTTTGCTGGCTTTATCTCACAGCAAAACAAATCTACCTTCGGGTACAAATGCAGTAACCTTGAACCTTGAACCTTTTATCTCTGATGTCATTTTACGCTGTGGGATTTTAAACAAACTACAAAAGTGTAGCTTTGCTTTTAGGGGAAAGCTGAAAGTGTTTGTGCGTCCCATGCAGGGCGCGCTCACCCCCTTGCAGATAGCAACAGCTTCTTTGGACATGGATTTAGGGTAAGAGACGTGATGCTCCATGATAGACTGGAACAGCTCGTCTTCATCCTCCCCGTCAAAAGGTGGCTGGATGGGCAGAAAAACGCCTTGTCGTCACAATCGCCTGCTCTTAAAGAAGCCCCCCCCCCCCCCCCCCCTGCAGCGAACGCGTACCCACCTGTCCGGCGAGCATTTCATAGAGCAGCACGCCGAAGGCCCACCAGTCCACGGACTTCCCATAAGGCTGATATGCTATGATCTACGAGACAGAACGGCGGCGCGCGTCTTAAGAACTGAAATAAAGGAATCAGCAGTCGTCCGCCTCGCGGCGCAGTGACGCACCTCTGGAGCGATGTAATCGGGCGTTCCGCAAAAAGTCTTTGTGGTTATTCCGTCATTCATGTTTTCTTTGCACATGCCAAAGTCGGCGATCTTTATGTGACCTTCGGAGTCCAGCATGACGTTGTCGAGCTTCAGATCCCTGCAGACACACGCGGGCGTCGCTCACACACACACGCATGTCGCAACGTGTTGCAAGGTTCGCATCCGGACGGGAGCGACTCACCGGTACACGATGCCTTTGGAGTGGAGGAAGAAGAGCCCGATGGCGATCTCGGCGGCGTAGAACCTACGACACGGACAACACAGAGCCGGTGCTTCATTAAATGCAACGCGTCAAAGCGAAGCCGCCGTTTGCAGGATGGCCGTCGTGTTAGCGGCTCGCTGCCGAGCGGCGGTATTGAGTGTTCATCTCATCCCTGCGTGCGACGGCGCTTACACAGCATGAGGCTCCTTGAACTTGCCGACCTGCTGGATCTGGTACATGAGGTCTCCTCCGTTTATATACTCCATGACGAAGTACAATCGGTCCTAGGAGACAGAGATGAGGAGTAAAGGAAGCAGAGGGGGGGGTCGGTGCTTTTTACGCTACCATGGTTTGGAAACAGGAGTGCAGCTGAGTGAGGAACGGCGGTTTCCCCGCCAGGGCGAGGACTCTCTTCTCCACCATGGTACACTCCACGTCGTCGTCCTGGATCACCACGTCCTTCTTCAGGATCTTGATGGCGTACAGCTCCTCGGTGCCCTTCCTCTCAGCCAGCATCACCTGAGAGAGGAATTAAATTTAGCTTCAGGTTGATTCCAATGCTGTCCAGACATTTCTCCTCAGGCTTCACCTTGCCGAAGCTGCCTTTGCCCAAAACCATGACAAAGTTGAAGTCGGTGAGCTTGACCCGATCCTGGTTGCCGTTGCTGTCGTACTTGCAAACCGAGGAGGAAGAGGAAGAGTCGGTGGGCTTTCCCGGACCCACCCTCGCCCTCTAGAGCGAGACGGGACAAAATGAAACGGACACGATTAACGAGGGAAGAATTAATGAGCCTGAAAAAAGAAGAAACAAGGACACTGCAAATTAAGTCTGATGTCATTTTGTGGCACGCACTTCAAATTTTTGTCGCAGCTCCTCGTTGCCGTCCTCTCCTTCAGGCTGCACGGGGACATTGAAGTACTCCCCTTCCTCCTGGGACAGCATCTTAAACCTAAAGCCCAGAAGGAAAACAGAGCAATGCCAGATATAACACATCACTGTTATTTCTGTCTGAACGGTTTCCAATTATCCACCATCTCCTCTCCTTGCTTTGGCATCTTACCATCCATCTACTCCTTGCTTCTGTAGCTCTGAGATCCCAAAGGACAGGGATCCCATGAAGTCATTCCTGCTGGTCAAATCCCAGTCCCACGCCTCCACCGACAGCCGGCGGTCCTTGTCACTTTCCTTTAGGCCACTGGGACATCGGAGGAAGTAAAAGGGAGATGTTCGTAATGCAAGGGTAAATTAATTTCTCTCTATCTAAAAGTTACAGGAAAAAAATTGGGAAGAAAATGGAAATGGAACCAAACAAAACCTGAAGCCACGTTTGCTTCTCATGAGAGATTTGGTACATGAATGAAAACAAAATGTCTCACAAGGTGAAGGTCTCATTCCAGGATGGGTTGAGGCAACATTTGATGGTCTTTGTCTTCTGTTTGCTTTCGCTCTTTGGATCTGGAATCAGCTTGAGTTTGACGTAGGGGTCCGACAGGCCGTTGGGGTCCATGGGCACCAGGTTCTTGGCCTCTTTGACTGAGGGGTCGACAACTCGGTTAATAAAAGATGTCAGGAGAAGAAAACACAACCTCATCACACACATTTGAGACCCTTTAATGTTCAAGTCTAGACTTTTCCCTTTTCCAAAGAAGAGCAAAGGAAACCGCAAACGCTAGCGAGTCAGACTCCGGCCTGAAACAACACCAAACAAGGAGTTTAGCTGTTCCACAAACACAGCCGAGTTCAAACGGACAGCAAGAACACGTGGATGCATGTCCCGTAGGCGATGTGCATCGATCGTTGGATCATTGATCGTCTAATGGACTTTCCAGTTTTAGTCATATGCTGATAGAGCGCTGAGAGTAGCTCAGTGTGCGAGCGAGGAAGAAGAGGCAGACAGAAGAAGAGGGCACTCACTGGTGACGGTGAGGGTGTCGTCAGTGATCTGGGCCGAGATCTGGATGCGTCCTCGCCTCTCAGTGTGATCCGTCCCGCACAGACTCGGAACATTAGCAACACACCGCTTATGGATGTTCATCATACAGTCTGAAGACGAGAACATAAAAAACTATTAAAAAAGTGATCCAGAATCACTCAGTTCATCAAACCACATTCAACCAGACTGAAATGTTGGATCCTACATTTCCCATAGTGCAACACCTCAAACATCACAGTCCTTCATCACCGCATCAGCAATATATGGGACGGAGTCCACAGAATTATTAGTAAAAGCACAAAGCTGCAGAACGTGATGCTTTTATCGATAATTTAACATCTGCAGGGATTAACTCCACACAGACCAAACTAAATGTAACGTATGGCCACAGGACCTCCACTAGATGTCGCCATCGTTCCGATGCAGAACCTTTGGCCTCCAGAGGTGGAGGAATTCCTTCTCACCTCCATGATCATATCTTTTGAGTCATGCATTTAGCAAATGTCAGTGCTTTACAGATGGGGGGGGGGGTCTTACTTGTTTTTCAACTCCTGTCTGACATCACAATTGAACAATCCTTATCGCTGATCAACGACAGCCTGACGAGTATTCACAGAACAAATACAGCACACGTCTGAATTTACGACATCATCTGTACATAATTTAAGATGTTTTTAGGAAATTAAACTCTGTGCTTGCGGTCAAATGAAGGTTGTCGATGTGGGGGGGGGGGGGGGGGGGGGGTCATAAATAACCTCAGAACGCCATCGTAACGCTCTGTTAGATACTCGAATACTTCCAAGGGAAACAACAACAACAACAGAAATCCTCTGCTTTTATATTTCTTTCTGCTTATATCTAGAGATTGCATTTAAATGTGGAACATTGTGTGCTGCACACACATAGAATGAGGAACTGGCCAGCTTGGTAAATAGTAAAGCTCACTTCCTGTTCCTGCTAGGTTTGTGTTGTGAGGCAAATGACGAGCAATAAGCATGTCACACCAGCATGAATATAAAAACGCACAAATAGTGTCATTAAGATGATATTTATCAGTTCAGAGTCGTGCAGTGGCTACAAAGGACACCGAGAACAGTGAGATGAGTCAAACTGTGAAGTTGCTCTAGAAATAGGACTCGAGATTTTTGATTCGAGTTTCCTATAAATTCAAATCGGCACAAACCAAACAGGCAACGGTCCAAGTAACGCGACTGGAGAAGACAAAGTGTTTAAAAGCTTTCATTTGTGTACGTACGGTCGCATTTCATGCCCTGGTGCATCAGGCCGTAGAGCAGGGAGCCACAATGGTCGCAGAAGGTCGGGCTGGAGTACGTGTGGACTTTAAACCTGTGTTTACTACGAGGATCCTGCAGGGAGGAGAAAGGAGACGCTTTTAGGACAGCTCCATCCTCGGCAGTGCTTTTAACACGTCCCACTTCACCTCTAGCGCTCCATCTGCCCCAGACAGAGCGTTTACTTACTTACATTCTATAAATAGTATACAGTGAAAAATCAGTAAAATAAAATGTCTAATTCTTCACTCTTGAATTCTTTTCATTGCATCTTGGACGGCTTCTCTCGGGACACTGGCCGCTGATGCAGGGCGATAAACCCACGGAATCCAGTTCATGCAACATTCAGGAAAACGACCCCCCACCGCTGCTTACATCCGATGCAGGTCCCTTGTCGGCCCCCGGACAGGAGAAGGTGACAAACTCATGGCAGCGCTTGTGGACCACAAAACAGCACACTGCAAAGAGAGACGCACGGAAGCAAAGGTCAGGTCAGCGTTATAAAGACGGCGGTACGGTGATGATGATGATGATGATGATGTGGCTTCAGTCGTCGCTCAACAGGCTGCTCATCCTCACAAATCCCAGCGCCGTGGAGACGGCGGGACACAGGATGAGGACTAGACAAGTGCATCTGTTCATTTTAAAGCAAATTAAGATGTTCAAATACTAAAATGTATCTTAAATAATAAATAAAATACTGCAATATATGCATCGTGTTTGTCCCTATAATCCCTTTATGAATAATATTCAAACTTTGTGACACACTCGTTCGTAACAGCACAGATATACTGTGTATTTGTTGTACTTTGTAATCCTCCAGTGGCCTTTCAGCTCATTTGATGTCTTGTGGCTTCAGTTTAAATGGGTTTATATTTAAAGCCCCCATAGTGGGACGTCTCATAATCACATGAACATTAAAGCTGCAACAGGAAACGTCCCGCAGAGTCGGCACCAAAACGGCACCTGGTGGTTTGACTTTTTGAAGTTGGCCTAAAAAAACAAGCGTTGGATATTAAATTTGATTTAGATTTGCGGCATCAGGCCGGATTGATGGAAATATTTTCGTCTTTAGCTCTTAGGATCTTGTTTTAACGGTGGATGTGAAAGTTCCTTCTGCGATCTCCGAGTGAACAATCAGGCTCTGAAGGAATTATTACTCAACTCCAATCATTTGCAGAGAAACTCTCAGCACATCAGCGTAACCCCAGGGCTTAAAACGAAACGTGTTCATCAGCTGATGAGCTCCCGCTTCTCCTCGAGTTCCCTTTGATTGTGACATTGATATGAAAAGGGTTTTTAATCATACGTCATTGAGATGGGAGAGAAGGAGAGAGGATGAGAGAGAATGGCAACGGGTTAGGATCGATAGGATAGGAAAAGATCAGATAGACTGGCATCAGATCAAAGATGGGAGAAGATGGAATGGGACAGTATAGAAGAAGATGTGGTGGGATGGGATTCGATAGAACAGGGGATGGGATGGGTTAGGGTAGGATCGGATAGGAGACGGTTGGTTAGATAGACACCTGTCTGAAAGGAAGGTCAGTGTCTCTATTAATGGTGTCCATCAGGGGTCAGATTCGGGCCAATTGCTATTTTATTTTTTAGGCTGTGTTCTTCTTGGACATTTTTTTTTTTTTTAATGGTATTCCCATGCATTGTTGTATTGACGACTGATCTACCTATCTGAGGTCAATAATTAGAAGTCATAGCATTTTCTAACAGATCAGGATTTGGAACCGGCCATACTGTGCCCCATTTTAGCCGCCTTCCATTGTCTCGCAAGTCCGTTTCAGAATTGATTATAAGATCTTACCTCTGACTTCTGACTTTCTTTTGACTGTTAATTCCATGCAAGCTATTTTGCTGCCTGTAATCGTAGACTTTCATCCATTCCTGAGGAACGGCTAAAAGCCAGAGATGATGGAGCGTTCGCTTTCAAAGCCCCGAAGCAATGGAAAAATGTGCCTGAGGAAATCAGGTCAAAAGAAACAGCGACCTCGTTTAAATCTCTTCTTTTGTGAGAGGATTCCTTCTTTCTTGTGTTTGCTTCCCTTTGGAGATTTTGTTGTCATTTCTTTAAATTGATTTTACTCTTGCCTCTTGTATTGATCTGAATGATTTCCTGCCGTGAGTAGCGCTTTGTAAAATCTATTTAGAGAGCTACTTTGCAAACAGAGACCACGATGATTGTTTTCATTATGAACCATGTCAAGACGTATTAAAATTTCAGTTCATAATGCAAAATGTGCATCGAAATTTCCCAAAGCTGAAACAGTCAATTTTAGATTGCTTTATATAGAAAATAATTGCATTTGCCCTCATCGGGAAAGTGTTTGCTTCTGTTATATAAATATTTAAAAAATCCAAAATATTTGCTATTTTATATTCATCTGGTTTAAATGTTTTCCTATCGTAGAAAAATGTTTCTCTTTGGATGTTGGGACTACAGTATAGTAAAATTATAAAATACCTATTTTCAGATAATCAGTCAGTTTAACTTTAAACTTTTTGTATCATTTAGACACCAGCCACTTCAGATTACAACACGCGCGCACACACACACACACACACACACACACACACACACACACAGGGTGACATTACGCTCTGGTTTAATCTTAATTATTCACATTCTCGTTACATTTTCATGAGGCGCCGTGGCGACCGGCTGTGCTTTTCCTGTCCTCCTAGCAGTTAAGCAGCCGAGTGTTGATATTTGTTGAGGTGTGCCTGTTTATTTGTGCAGGACAGAAGGTCAGGCATTTCAACGGGTGCCTAGACGACCTGCAAATACAATCGTTTTGGTTTTTATCGGTGCAGCTTCGGGTCGGTCCCGAGCTGACAGCACGGAGACCGCCGTCATTCGGTTTGAAGATGGCACACGGGGTAAAACACAACTGTCCATCTGCAGCAACGCACCATGCAAATAGTGTGTGTGTGTGTGTGTGTGTGTGTGTGGGCAGGAAGTGATGGGGGCACAGCTGGGTTTGAGGCAGCGTGAGGGGGTGGAGAATTCATTTGTGTTTCAAGTGTGTCAGAAAGAAAGACAGAAAACTGGAGCAAACAGAAAACCCGTGAACGATGGAGTCACACTTTTTGCTCCTAAAATGTCTCTCAAACACACGCACACCTAGGCGCACGCACACACACACACACACACGAGAACACGCTACAAAAGCCAGGCTTACTGACCTGCCAAAGAGGTCTTAGCTCTGTTGCCTAGCAACCAGGCTGAGCCCTACGGTCGAGTCTACACCTGCCCCGTTTTGACAACAATGAGAAATCAGAGCCGACCCCCCCCCCCCCCCTCACGTGACGAACAACCAGGATGACAGCGGGCCAACAGTTTCAAATCGGCAGGAACGTCGGAACGTTTGTGCACCTGAAGATGGAAAGAAGAAGGGTTGATGGTTCCTCTCCTCCATGTTCATCCCATGCTTCCCGACTCGGAGCCGAGCGTTCTGCGCCGACTCCAAAGGGCTTTCAGTCCAGATAGTGAACGTGAGAAAGGCAGAACTAAAACCCGTTTAGGATGCGCTGAGAGTTTACGGTACCTGCCCCGCCTGGGTGGACGCCATTGTGACCGCTGCTCAGTAAACACTTGCTCGGCCCTCGGGTTGGATGTAATCAGAGAGCAGATCAGTTTCAGGGCTGATCGAACAGAGACGACTTAATCTGCTCCCTTTGTTTGGTTGATAGCAGTCTGACATCTGATATTAGCGGCGAGCTAGCATTAAGTAAAGCCCCCTTCAGCACAACGGACCTTTACATCCACGTGCATTCACGCACAAGCTAACCGAGCACGGACCAGATTCTAGTTCTTCATGCTGGTCGGCGTTTATTTGTTCATCCCGGACGAATCATTCCACAACGGTGGATTCTTACTTTTCAATAAAGCTTTTAAAGCTCAACACTCGACGGGAAACATTTGCACCACTCCAGGGAAAACGAAGAGGCCTTTGGTGCAGAAGAACATTTTGGTGGGTCGGCTCGGTGCTTCCCATCCTGGGAAATCGATTTTAGTCCAAAATCTGATCATCTGGGTCACTCTGACAGGAAACGACATGAGAGCAACTTCCTATTGCTGTCCGGTTGTACATAAACACACACAGGTGAACACATAAACAAACACCAATCAAAGAAAAGGTGAAGGTGGGGATAAAACCTTTTACTTGCAGAGCAGGTATTTAAACACACCCAAAACAAAAGCA